>NW_022148127.1:0-44651 GCF_901933205.1 Camarhynchus parvulus
AACATAAACTAAGGGCCTTTACCTCGGAAACAAAAGCCGCCAAGCCCGGTTCTTGATCGCACATTGTGGGACTCCGTTGGCACTATCAAACCAACCCCAGTTGGCACGGGTGCCAGCTTGGGTCTGGGAGGCATCCTCGTATCGCGGATTTTCAGGAGACAGCCCGGCCACTCGGGCCTGTGGCCCCAAACATAAACAACGGTCTTTTCCCTCTGAAACAAAACTCTCCAGTCGGTCCTTGATGGCAGATTGTGGGACTCCGTTGGCACTATCAAACCAGCCCGAGTTGGCAGGGGTGCCAGCTTGTGTCGGGGAGGCATCCTGGGTATCGCGCGGATTTTCAGGAGCCAGCTGGCCACTCGGGTCTGTGGCCCCAAACTTAAACAACGGGCCTTTCCTCTGAAACAAAACTCATCAGCCCGGTCCTTGATGGCAGATTGTGGGACTCCGTTGGCAGTATAAAACCAGCCTGTGTTGGCACAGGTGCCTGCTTGGGTCTGGGAGGCATCCTGCGTATCAGCGCGGATTTTCAGGAGCCCGCCGGCCCACCTCTCGGGGCTGTGGCCCCAAAACATAAACAACGGGCCTTTCCCGCTGAAACAAAAGTCACCAGCCCCGTTCTTGATGGCACATTGTGGGAATCCGTTGGCACTATCAAACCAGCCCGAGTTGGCACTGGTGCCATCTTGGGTCTGGGGAGGCTTCCTGCGTATCGTGGATTTTCAGGAGCCAGGCGGCCACTCCAGGCCTATGGCCCCAAACATAAACTACGGGACTTTCCCTCGGAAACAAAAGTCGCCAGCCCGGTTCTTGATCGGAGATTGTGGGATTCCGTTGGAACTATCAAACCAACCCCAGTTGGAACTGGTGCCAGCTTGGGTCTGGGAGGCATCCTACGTATCCGCGGATTTTTAGGAAGCCAGCCGGCCACTCGGGCCTGTGGCCCCAAACATAAACAACGGGCTTTTCCGGCTGAAACAAAACTCCCCAGCCCCGGTCCTGGATGGCAGATGTGGGACTCCGTTGGCACTATCAAACCAGCCCGAGCTGGCACTGGTGCCAGCTTGGGTCTGGGAGGCATCCTGCGTATCGTGGATTTTCAGGAGCCTGCCGGCCACTCTGGGACTATGGCCCCAAACATAATCTAAGGGCCTTTCCCTCAGAAACAAAAGTCGCCAGCCCGGTTCTTGATCGCAGATTGTTGGACTCTCTTGGCACTATCAAACCAACCCCAATTGGCACAGGTGCCAGCTTGGGTCTGGGAGGCATCCTGCGTATCGCGGATTTTCAGGAGCCAACCCCGGCCACTCGGGCCTGTGGCCCCAAACATAAACAACGGTCTTTTCCCTCTGAAACAAAACTCTCCAGTCCCGGTTCTTGATGGCAGATTGTGGGATTCCATTGGCACTATCAAACCAGCCGGAGTTGGCACTGGTGCCAGCTTGGGTCTGGGAGGCATGCTGCGTATCGCCGATTTTCAGGAGCCAGCCCGGCCACTCCGGGCCTGTGGCCCCCAAACATAAACAACGGGTCTTTCCCTCTGAAACAAAACTAACCAGCCCCGGTCCTTGATGGCAGATTGTGGGACTCCGTTGGCACTATCAAACCAGCCCGAGTTGGCACTGGTGCCAGCTTGGGTCAGGGGAGGCATCCTGCGTATCGTGGATTTTCAGGAGCCCGCCCGGCCACTCTGGGCCTATGGCGCCCAAACATAAACTAAGGGCCTTTACCTCGGAAACAAAAGCCGCCAGCCCCGGTTCTTGATCGCAGATTGTGGGACTCCGTTGGCACTATCAAACCAACCCCAGTTGGAACTGGTGCCAGCTTGGGTCTGGGAGGCATCCTGCGTATCGTGGATTTTCAGGAGCCAGCCGGCCACTCTGGGCCTATGGCCCCCAAACATAAACAACGGGCCTTTCCCTCTGAAACAAAACTCTCCAGTCCCGGTCCTTGATGGCAGATTGTGGGACTCCGTTGGCACTATCAAACCAGCCCGAGTTGGCACTGGTGCCAGCTTGGGTCTGGGAGGCATCCTGCGTATCGCGGATTTTCAGGACCCAACCCGGCCCTCGGGCCTATGGCCCCAAACATAAACACCAGCCCTTTCCCTGGCAAACAAAACTTACCAGCCCCAATTCCTGATGGCAGATTGTGGGATTCCGTTGGCAGTATAAAACGAGCCCGAGTTGGCACTGGTGCCTCCTTGGGTCTGGGAGGTATTCTGCGTATCGCGGATTTTCAGGAGCCAGCCGGCCACTCCGGGCCAGTGGCCCCCAAACATAAACAACGGGCCTTTCCCTCTGAAACAAAACTCACCAGCCCCGGTCCTTGATGGCAGATTGTGGGACTCCGTTGGCACTATCAAACCAACCCCAGATGGCAGTTGTGCCAGCGTGGGTCTGGGAGGCATCCTGCGTATCGCGGATTTTCAGGAGCCAGCCCGGCCACTCGGGCCTATGGCCCCAAACATAAACAACGGGCCTTTCCCTCTGAAACAAAACTCACCAGCCCTGGTCCTTGATGGCAGATCGTGGGACTCCATTGGCACTATTAAACAAGCCCGAGTTGGCACTGGTGCCTGCTTGGGTCTGGGAGGCATCCTGCGTATCGCGGATTTTCAGGAGCCTGCCGGCCACTCTGGGCCTATGGCCCCCAAACATAATCTAAGTGCCTTTCCCTCGGAAACAAAAGTCGCCAGCCCCGGTTCTTGATCGCAGATTGTTGGACTCCGTTGGCACTATCAAACCAACCCCAATTGGTACTGGTGCCAGCTTGGGTGCGTATCGCGGATTTTCAGGAGCCAACCCGGCCACTCGGGCCTGTGGCCCCAAACATAAACAACGGGCCTTTCCCTCTGAAACAAAACTCACCAGCCCCAATTCCTGATGGCAGATTGTGGGACTCCGTTGGCACTATCAAACCAGCCCGAGTTGGCACTGGTGCCAGCTTGGGTCTGGGAGGCATCCTGCGATTATCGACTCCAGATTTTCAGGAGCCAACCCGGCCCTCGGGCCAGTGGCCCCAAACATAAACAACGGGCCTTTCCCTCTGAAACAAAACTCACCAGCCCCGGTTCTTGATGGCAGATTGTAGGACTCCGTTGGCTGTATAAAACGAGCCTGATTTGGCACTGGTGCCTGCTTGGGTCTGGGTGGCATCCTGCATATCGCGGATTTTCAGGACCCAACCCGGCCACTCGGGCCTATGGCCCCAAACATAAACAACGGGCCTTTCCCTCTGAAAAAAAACTCACCAGCCCGGTTCTTGATGGCAGATTGTAGGACTCCGTTGGCTGTATAAAACGAGCCTGATTTGGCACTGGTGCCTGCTTGGGTCTGGGTGGCATCCTGCATATCGCGGATTTTCAGGACCCATCCCGGCCACTCGGGCCTATGGCCCCAAACATAAACAACGGGCCTTTCCCTCTGAAAAAAAACTCACCAGCCCGGTCCTTGATGGCAGATTGTGGGACTCCATTGGCACTATTAAACCAGCCCGACTGGTTGGCACAGGTGCCAGCTTGGGTCTGGGAGGAATCCTGCGTATCGCGGATTTTCAGTAGCCAGCCGGCCACTCCAGGCCAGTGGCCCCCAAACATAATCAATGGGCCTTTCCCTCTGAAACAAAACTCAGCAGCCCCGGTTCTTGATGGCAGATTGTGGGACTCCGTTGGCAGTATAAAACGAGCCTGAGTTGGCACAGGTGCCTGCTTGGGTCTGGGAGGCATCCTGCGTATCGCGGATTTTCAGGTCCCAGCCGGCACTCGGGCCTATGCCCCCAAACATAATCAATGGGCCAGTCCCAGGCAAACAAATCTATCCAGCCCCCAATTCTTGATGTCAGATTGTGGGACTCCGTTGGCACTATCAAACCAGCCCGAGTTGGCACTGGTGCCAGCTTGGGTCTGGGAGGCATCCCTGCGTATCGTGGATTTTCAGGAGCCCGCCCGGCCACTCTGGGCCTATGGCCCCAAACATAAACTAAGGGCCTTTACCTCTGAAACAAAACTCACCAGCCCCGGTTCTTGATGGCACATTGTGGGACTCCGTTGGCACTATCAAACCAACCCCAGTTGGCACGGGTGCCAGCTTGGGTCTGGGAGGCATCCTACGTATCATGCGGATTTTCAGGAGACAGCCCGGCCCTCTCGGGCCTGTGGCCCCAAACATAAACAACGGTCTTTTCCCTCTGAAACAAAACTCTCCAGTCCCGGTCCTTGATGGCAGATTGTGGGACTCCGTTGGCACTATCAAACCAGCCCGAGTTGGCAGGGGTGCCAGCTTGTGTCGGGGAGGCATCCTGGGTATCGCGGATTTTCAGGAGCCAGCTGGCAACTCCGGGCCAGTGGCCCCCAAACTTAAACAACGGGCCTTTCCCTCTGAAACAAAACTCATCAGCCCCGGTCCTTGATGGCAGATTGTGGGACTCCGTTGGCAGTATAAAACGAGCCTGTGTTGGCACAGGTGCCTGCTTGGGTCTGGGAGGCATCCTGCGTATCGCATCCGCGATTTTCAGGAGCCCGCCCGGCCACTCGGGGCTGTGGCCCCAAAACATAAACAACGGGCCTTTCCCGCTGAAACAAAAGTCACCAGCCCCCGTTCTTGATGGCACATTGTGGGACTCCGTTGGCACTATCAAACCAGCCCGAGTTGGCACAGGTGCCATCTTGGGTCTGGGAGGCATCCTGCGTATCGTGGATTTTCAGGAGCCAGACGGCCACTCCAGGCCTATGGCCCCCAAACATAAACTACGGGACTTTCCTCGGAAACAAAAGTCGCCAGCCCGGTTCTTGATGGGAGATTGTGGGACTCCGTTGGAACTATCAAACCAACCCCAGTTGGCACAGGTGCCAGCTTGGGTCTGGGAGGCATCCTACGTATCGCGGATTTTTAAGAAGCCAGCCCGGCCACTCCGGGCCTGTGGCCCCAAACATAAACAACGGGCTTTTCCCGCTGAAACAAAACTCCCCAGTCCCGGTCCTGGATGGCAGATGTGGGACTCCGTTGGCACTATCAAACCAGCCCGAGCTGGCACTGGTGCCAGCTTGGGTCTGGGAGGCATCCTGCGTATCGTGGATTTTCAGGAGCCTGCCGGCCACTCTGGGACTATGGCCCCCAAACATAATCTAAGGGCCTTTCCCTCTGAAACAAAAGTCGCCAGCCCCGGTTCTTGATGGCAGATTGTTGGACTCTGTTGGCACTATCAAACCAACCCCAATTGGCACAGGTGCCAGCTTGGGTCTGGGAGGCATCCTGCGTATCCGCGGATTTTTCAGGAGCCAGCCCGGCCACTCCGGGCCTGTGGCCCCCCAAACATAAACAACGGGCCTTTCCCTCTGAAACAAAACTCACCAGCCCGGTTCTTGATGGCAGATTGTGGGACTCCGTTGGCACTATCAAACCAGCCCGAGTTGGCACTGGTGCCAGCTTGGGTCTGGGAGGCATCCTGCGTATCGTGGATTTTCAGGAGCCAGCCGGCCACTCTGGGCCTATGGCCCCAAACATAAACAACGGGCCTTTCCCTCTGAAACAAAACTCACCAGCCCCGGTTCTTGATGGCAGATTGTGGGACTCCGTTGGCACTATCAAACCACCCAGCGAGTTGGCACTGGTGCCTGCTTGGGTCTGGGAGGCATCCTGCGTATCGTGGATTTTCAGGAGCCAGCCGGCCACTCTGGGCCTATGGCCCCAAACATAAACTAAGGGCCTTTCCCTCTGAAACAAAACTCGCCAGCCCGGTTCTTGATGGCAGATTGTGGGACTCCGTTGGCACTATCAAACCAACCCCAGTTGGCACTGGTGCCAGCTTGGGTCTGGGAGGCATCCTACGTATCGCGGATTTTCAGGAGCCAGCCGGCCACTCGGGCCTATGGCCCCAAACATAAACAAGCGGGCTTTCCCTCTGAAACAAAACTCACCAGCCCCGGTCCTTGATGGCAGATTGTGGGACTCCGTTGGCACTATCAAAACGAGCCCGAGTTGGCACTGGTGCCAGCTTGGGTCTGGGAGGCATCCTGCGTATCACGGATTTTCAGGAGCCAACCCGGCCACTCGGGCCTATGGCCCCCAAACATAAACAACGGGCCTTTCCCTCTGAAACAAAACTCACCAGCCCCGGTCCTTGATGGCAGATTGTGGGACTCCGTTGGCACTATCAAACCAGCCCCATTTGGCACTGGTGCCAGCTTGGGTCTGGGAGGCATCCTGCGTATCCGGGATTTTCAGGAGCCAACCCGGCCACTCGGGCCTGTGGCCCCAAACATAAACAACGGGCCCTTTCCCTCTGAAACAAAACTCACCAGCCCCGGTTCTTGATGGCAGATTGTGGGACTCCGTTGGCACTATCAAACCAGCCCTGATTTGGCACTGGTGCCAGCTTTTGGGTCTGGGAGGCATCCTGCGTATCGGATTTTCAGGAGCCAGCCCGGCCACTCGGGCCTATGGCCCCAAACATAAACAACGGGCCTTTCCCTCTGAAACAAAACTCACCAGCCCCGGTCCTTGATGGCAGATTGTGGGACTCCGTTGGCACTATAAAACAAGCCCGATTTGGCACTGGTGCCTGCTTGGGTCTGGGAGGCATCCTGCGTATCGCGGATTTTCAGGAGCCAGCCGGCCACTCTGGGCCTATGGCCCCAAACATAAACTAAGGGCCTTTCCCTCGGAAACAAAACTCGCCAGCCCGGTTCTTGATGGCAGATTGTGGGACTCCGTTGGCACTATCAAACCAGCCGAGTTGGCACTGGTGCCAGCTTGGGTCTGGGAGGCATCCTGCAATGGCGGATTTTCGGGAGCCACCCGGCCACTCCGGGCCTGTGGCCCCAAACATAAACAACGGGCCTTTCCTCTGAAACAAAACTCACCAGCCCCGGTCCTTGATGGCAGATTGTGGGACTCCGTTGGCACTATCAAACCAGCCCAGTTGGCACTGGTGCCTGCTTGGGTCTGGGAGGCATCCTGCGTATGTGGATTTTCCCCACCCCGGCCACTCCGGGCCAGTGGCCCCAAACATAAACAACAGGCCTTTCCCTCTGAAACAAAACTCACCAGCCCCAATTCTTGATGGCAGATTGTGGGACTCCGTTGGCACTATCAAACCAGCCCGAGTTGGCACTGGTGCCAGCTTGGGTCTGGGAGGCATCCTGCGTATCGCGGATTTTCAGGAGCCAACCCGGCCACTCCGGGCCAGTGGCCCCCAAACATAAACAACGGGCCTTTCCCTCTGAAACAAAACTCACCAGCCCCGGTTCTTGATGGCAGATTGTGGGACTCCGTTGGCACTATCAAACCAGCCTGAGTTGGCACTGGTGCCTGCTTGGGTCTGGGAGGCATCCTGCATATCGTGGATTTTCAGGAGCCAGCCCGGCCACTCGGGCCTATGGCCCCAAACATAAACAACGGCCTTTTCCCTCTGAAACAAAACTCTCCAGTCCCGGTCCTTGATGGCAGATTGTGGGACCCCGTTGGCACTATCAAACCAGCCGTAGTTGGCACTGGTGCCAGCTTAGGTGTCGGAGGAATCCTGCGTATCGCGGATTTTCAGGAGCCAGCCGGCCACTCTGGGCCTATGGCCCCAAACATAAACAACGGGCCTTTCCCTCTGAAACAAAACTCACCAGCCCCGGTCCTTGATGGCAGATTGTGGGACTCCGTTGGCACTATCAAACCAGCCCAAGTTGGCACTGGTGCCAGCTTGGGTCTGGGAGGCATCCTGCGTATCGCGGATTTTCAGGAGCCAGCCGGCCACTCCGGGCCTGTGGCCCCCAAACATAAACAGCGGGCCTTTCCCTGAAACAAAACTCACCAGCCCCGGTCCTTGATGGCAGATTGTGGGACTCCGTTGGCACTATCAAACCAGCCCGAGTTGGCACTGGTGCCAGCTTGGGTCTGGGAGGCATCCTGCGTATCGCGGATTTTCAGGAGCCAGCCCGGCCACTCCAGGCCAGTGGCCCCAAACATAAACAATGGGCCTTTCCCTCTGAAACAAAACTAAGCAGCCCCGGTCCTTGATGGCAGATAGTGGGACTCCGTTGGCACTATCAAACCAGCCCGAGTTGGCACTGGTGCCTGCTTGGGTCTGGGAGGCATCCTGCGTATCGCGGATTTTCAGGAGCCAGCCGGCCAATCCGGGCCAATGGCCCCCAAACATAAACAACGGGCCTTTCCCTCTGAAACAAAACTCACCAGCCCCAATTCCTGATGGCAGATTGTGGGACTCGGTTGGCACTATCAAACCAGCCCAAATTGGCACGGGTGCCTGTTTGGGTCTGGGAGGCATCCCCCGCATATATCTGGATTTTTCAGGAGCCAGCCGGCCACTCGGGGCTGTGGCCCCCAAACAGAAACCGCAGCCCTTTTCCTGGCAAACAAAACTCACCAGCCCCGGTCCTTGATGGCAGATTGTGGGACTCCGTTGGCACTATCAAACCAGCCCGATTTGGCACTGGTGCCAGCGTGGGTCTGGGAGGCATCCTGCGTATCACGTATTTTCAGGAGACAGCCGGCCACTCCGGACCAGTGGCCCCCAAACATAAACAACGGGCCTTTCCCTCTGAAACAAAACTCACCAGCCCCGGTCCTTGATGGCAGATTGTGGGACTCCGTTGGCACTATCAAACCAACCCCAGATGGCAGTTGTGCCAGCGTGGGTCTGGGAGGCATCCTGCGTATCCGCGGATTTTCAGGACCCACCCGGCCACTCGGGCCTATGGCCCCAAACATAAACAAGCGGGCCTTTCCCTCTGAAACAAAACTCACCAGCCCCGGTCCTTGATGGCAGATCGTGGGACTCCATTGGCACTATTAAACAAGCCCGAGTTGGCACTGGTGCCAGCTTGGGTCTAGGGGAGAATCCTGCGTATCGCGGATTTTCAGGAGCAAGCCGGCCACTCCAGGCCTATGGCCCCAAACATAAACTAAGGGCCTTTCCCTCTGAAACAAAACTCACCAGCCCGGTTCTTGATGGCAGATAATGGGACTCCGTTGGCACTATCAAACCAGCCCGAGTTTGGCACTGGTGCCAGCTTGGGTCTGGGGGCATCCTGCGTATTATGGATTTTCAGGAGCCAGCCCGGCCACTCGGGCCTGTGGCCCCAAACATAAACAACGGGCCTTTCCCTCTGCAAAACAAAACTCACCAGCCCGGTCCTTGATGGCAGATTGTGGGACTCCGTTGGCACTATCAAACCAGCCCGAGTTGGCACTGGTGCCAGCTTGGGTCTGGGAGGAATCCTGCGTATCGCGGATTTTCGGGAGCCAGCCGGCCACTCCGGGCCAGTGGCCCCAAACATAAACAATTGGCCTTTCCCTCTGAAACAAAAACTCAGCAGCCCGGTCCTTGATGGCAGATTGTGGGACTCCGTTGGCACTATCAAACCAGCCCGAGTTGGCACTGGTGCCTGCTTGGGTCTGGGAGGCATCCTGCGTATCGTGGATTTTTCAGGAGCCGCCCGGCCCTCCGGGCCTGTGGCCCCAAACATAAACAACGGGCCTTTCCCTCTGAAACAAAACTCACCAGCCCCGGTTCTTGATGGCAGATTGTGGGACTCCGTTGGCACTATCAAACCAGCCTGAGTTGGCACTGGTGCCTGCTTGGGTCTGGGAGGCATCCTGCGTGTCGTGGATTTTCAGGAGCCAACCCGGCCAATCCGGGCCAATGGCCCCAAACATAAACAACGGGCCTTTCCTCTGAAACAAAACTCACACCAGCCCGGTTCTTGATGGCAGATTGTAGGGACTCCGTTGGCACTATCAAACCAGCCCCAGTTGGCACTGGTGCCTGCTTGGGTCTGGGAGGCATCCACGTATCAGCAGATTTTTCAGGAGCCAACCCGGCCCTCGGGATTGCAGGACTCTGTTGGCACTATCAAACCAACCCCATTTGGCACAGGTGCCAGCTTGGGTCTGGGAGGCATCCTGCATTATCAGCGGATTTTCAGGAGCCACCCGGCCTCTCGGGCCTGTGGCCCCAAACATAAACAGCGGTCCTTTCCTCTGAAACAAAACTCTCCAGTCCCGGTTCTTGATGGCAGATTATTGGGACTCCGTTGGCACTATAAAACCAGCCTGAGTTGGCACAGGTGCCTGCTTGGGTCTGGGAGGCATCCTGCGTATCTTGGATTTTTCAGGAGCCAGCCGGCCACTCGGGCCTGTGGCCCAAAAACATAAACAACGGGCCTTTCCCAGGCAAACAAAACTCATCAGCCCCAATTCTTGATGGCAGATTGTGGGACTCCGTTGGCACTATCAAACCAGCCCGTGTTGGCACTGGTGCCTGATTTGGGTCTGGGAGGCATCCCTGCGTGTCGCCCAGTTTTCAGGAGCCAGCGGTTCTTGAGCCCACTCGGGGCTATGGCCCCAAACATAAACAATGGGCCTTTTCTGGCAAAACAAAACTCACCAGCCCCGGTTCTTGATGGCACATTGTGGGACTCCGTTGGCACTATCAAACAGCCCGAGTTGGCACTGGTGCCAGCAGGTCTAGGGAGCATCCTGCGTATCGTATTTTTTCAGGAGACAACCCGGCCCTCGGGCCAGTGGCCCCAAACATAAACACGGGCCTTTCCCTCTGAAACAAAACTCGCCAGCCCGGTCTTGATGGCGGATGTGTGGGACTCCGTTGGCACTATCAAGCCAACCCCAGATGGCAGGGGTGCCAGCGTGGGTCTGGGAGGCATCCTGCGTATGTAGTTTTCAGGGCCAACCGGCCACTCGGGCCTATGGCCCCAAACATAAACAACGGGCCTTTCCCTCTGAAACAAAACTCACCAGCCCCGGTCCTTGATGGCAGATGTGGGACTCCGTTGGCACTATCAAACCAGCCTGTGTTGGCACTGGTGCCTGCTTGGGTCTGGGGAGGCATCCTGCGTATCGGTGGATTTTCAGGAGCCAGCCCGGCCACTCCGGGCCTATGGCCCCCCAAACATAAACTAAGGGGCCTTTCCTCTGAAACAAAAGTCGCCAGCCCCGGTTCTTGATGGCAGATTGTGGGACTCCGTTGGCACTATCAAACCAACCCCAATTGGTACTGGTGCCAGCTTGGGTCTGGGAGGCATCCTGCGTATCGTGGATTTTCAGGGCCAGCGGCCCTCGGGCCTGTGGCCCCAAACATAAACAACGGTCCTTTCCCTCTGAAACAAAACTCTCCAGCCCGGTTCTTGATGGCAGATTGTGGGACTCCGTTGGCACTATCAAACCAACCCGAGTTGGAACTGGTGCCTGCTTGGGTCTGGGAGGCATCCTGCGTATCGCCGATTTTCAGGAACCAGCCAGCCACCCACGGGGCCTGTGGCCCCAAACATAAACGCGGGCCTTGCCTCCCAGGTCTGGGAAACAAAACTCCCAGTCGGTTCTTGATGGCAGATTGTGGGACTCCGTTGGCACTATCAAACCAACCTGATTTGGCACTGGTGCCTGCTTGGGTCTGTCTGGCATCCAAGCATCGCGGATTTTTCGAGCCAGCCCGGCCACTCGGGCCTATGGCCCCAAACATAAACAACGGGCCTTTCCCTCTGAAACAAAACTCACCAGCCCCAATTTCTTGATGGCAGATTGTGGGACTCCGTTGGCACTATCAAACCAGCCCGTAGTTGGCACTGGTGCCAGCTTGGGTCTGGGAGGCATCCTGCGTAACACGGTTTTTCAGGAGCCAACCCGACCACTCCGGGCCTATGGCCCCAAACATAAACAGCGGGCCTTTCCCTCTGAAACAAAACTCACCAGCCCCGGTTCTTGATGGCAGATTTGGGACTCCGTTGGCTCTATAAAACGAGCCTGAGTTGGCACTGGTGCCTGCTTGGGTCTGGGGAGGCATCCTGCGTATCTGCGGATTTTCAGGAGCCAGCGGCAACTCGGGCCTGTGCCCCCAAACATAAACAACGGGCCTTTCCCTGGCAAAACAAAACTCACCAGCCCCCGGTCCTTGATGGCAGATTGTGGGACTCCGTTGGCACTATCAAACCAGCCCGGTTGGCCCTGGTGCCTGCTTGGGTCTGGGAGGCATCCTGCGTGTCGCGGTTTTTCAGGGAGCCCGCCGGCCACTCTGGGCCTATGGCCCCAAACATAAACAAAGTGCCTTTCCCCTCTGAAACAAAACTCGCCAGCCCCGGTTCTTGATGGCAGATAATGGGACTCCGTTGGCACTATCAAACCAGCCAGGGCACTGGTGCCGGCTTGGGTCTGGGAGGCATCCTGCGTATCGCGGATTTTCAGGAGCCAACCGGCCACTCCGGACCTGTATTTAAACATAAACAACGGCCTTTCCCTCTGAAACAAAACTCACCAGCCCCGGTTCCTGATGGCAGATTGTGGGACTCCGTTGGCACTATCAAACCAGCCCGAGTTGGCACTGGTGCCAGTTTGGGTCTGGGAGGCATCCTGGGTATCTTGTATTTTTTTCAGGAACCAGCCGGCCACTCCGGACCAGTGGCCCCAAACATAAACAACAGGCCTTTTCCTCTGAAACAAAACTCACCAGCCCGGTTCTTGATGGCGATTGTGGGACTCCGTTGGCTGTATCAAACCAGCCCCAGTTGGCACTGGTGCCTGCAGGTCTGGGAGGCATCCTGCGTATCCGCGGTTTTTCAGGACCCCGCCGGCCACTCGAGGGCCTGTGGCCCCAAACATAAACAACGGGCCTTTCCCTCTGAAAAAAAAAGTCACCAGCCCGGTTCTTGATGGCAGATTGTGGGACTCCGTTGGCTGTATAAAACAAGCCCGAGTTGGCACTGGTGCCTGCTTGGGTCTGGGTGGCATCCTGCATATCGTGGATTTTTCAGGACCCAGCGGCCACTCTGGGCCTATGGCCCCAAACATAATCTAAGGGCCTTTCCCTCTGAAACAAAACTCGCCAGCCCGGTCCTTGATGGGAGATTGTGGGGACTCCGTTGGCACTATCAAACCAGCCCCAGTTGGCACTGGTGCCAGCTTGGGTCTGGGAGGCATCCTGCGTATCAGCGGATTTTTCAGGTCCCAGCAACGGCCCTCGGGCCTGGCCCCTAAACATAAACAATGGGCCTTTCCAGGCAAACAAAACTCCCCAGCCCCAATTCTTGATGGCAGATTGTGGGACTCCGTTGGCACTATCAAACCAGCCCGAGTTGGCACTGGTGCCAGCTTGGGTCTGGGAGGCATCCTGCGTATCGCGTGGATTTTCAGGAGCCACCCGGCCACTCTGGGCCAGTGGCCCCAAACATAAACAACGGGCCTTTCCTCTGAAACAAAAACTCGCCAGCCCGGTTCTTGATGGCAGATTGGCGGACTCCGTTGGCACTATCAAACCAGCCCGATTTGGCACTGGTGCCTGCTTGGGTCTGGGAGGCATCCTGCGTATCGCGGATTTTCAGGACCCGGCCCGGCCACTCGGGCCTGTGGCCCCCAAACATAAACAACGGGCCTTTCCCTCTGAAACAAAACTAACCAGTCCCGGTTCTTGATGGCGGATTGTGGGACTCCGTTGGCACTATCAAACCAGCCTGTGGTTGGCACTGGTGCCAGCAAGGTCTGGGAGGCATCCTGCATATCGCCAGTTTTTCAGGAACCAACCGGCCACTCGGACCTATATTTAAACATAAACAACGGGCCTTTCCCCTCTGAAACAAAACTCACCAGCCCCGGTTCTGATGGCAGATAATGGGACTCCGTTGGAACATTAAGCCAGCCGAGTTGGCACTGATGCCTCATGGGTCTGGGAGGATTCTTCCGTATCGCGGTTTTTCAGGAACCAGCGGCCACTCAGGCCAGTGGCCCCAAACATAAACAGCAGCCGTTTCCCTCTGAAACAAAACTCCACCAGCCCCGGTCCTTGATCGCGATTGTGGGACTCCGTTGGCTCTATCAAACCAACCCTGAGGTTGGCACGGGTGCCAGCGTGGGTCTGGAGGCATCCTGCGTATGCGGATTTTCAGGAGCCAACCCGGCCACTCGGTTTATGGCCCCCAAACATAAACAATGGGCCTTTCCTCTGGCAAACAAAACTAACCAGCCCC
Source organism: Camarhynchus parvulus (assembly GCF_901933205.1). Classification (NCBI taxonomy): domain Eukaryota; kingdom Metazoa; phylum Chordata; class Aves; order Passeriformes; family Thraupidae; genus Camarhynchus; species Camarhynchus parvulus. The sequence continues at coordinate 13,985 of NW_022148127.1, forward strand.
GGTCCTTGATGGCAGATCGTGGGACTCCGTTGGCACTATCAAACCAGCCCGAGTTGGCACTGGTGCCTGCTTAGCAGGTCTGGGAAGCATCCTGCGATATCAGCGGATTTTCAGGAGCCAAGCCAATCTGGGCCAATGGCCCCAAACATAAACTAAGGGCCTTTCCCTCTGAAACCAAAACTCGCCAGCCCGGTTCTTGATCGCAGATTGTGGGACTCCGTTGGCACTATCAAACCAACCAAATTGGTACTGGTGCCTGTTTGGGTCTGGGAGGCATCCCTCGCGTATGGCATTTTTCAGGAGCCAGCCCGCCCACTCGGGGCCTGTATTTAAACATAAACAACGGGCTTTTCCCTCAGCAAACAAAACTCACCAGCCCCAATTCTTGATGGCAGATTGTGGGACTCCGTTGGCACTATCAAACCAGCCCGAGTTGGCACTGGTGCCAGCGTGGGTCTGGGAGGCATCCTGCGTATCGCAGATTTTCAGGAACCCAGCCGGCCACTCCGGCCAGTGGCCCCAAATATAAACAACGGGCCTTTCCCTCTGAAACAAACTCACCAGCCCGGTTCTTGATGGCAGATTGTGGGACTCCGTTGGCTGTATAAAACAGGCCTGATTTGGCACTGGTGCCTGCCCAGGTCTGGGTGGCATCCTGCATATCGCGGATTTTCAGGAGCCAGCTGGCCACTCGGGCCTGTGGCCCCAAACATAAACAACGGGCCTTTCCTGAAACAAAACTCATCAGCCCCGGTCCTTGATGGCAGATTGTGGGACTCCGTTGGCAGTATAAAACCAGCCTGTGTTGGCCCTGGTGCCTGCTTGGGTCTGGGAGGCATCCTGCGTATCGCGGATTTTCAGGAGCCCGCCCGGCCACTCGGGCCTGTGGCCCCAAAACATAAACAACGGGCCTTCCCTCTGAAACAAAACTCACCAGCCCCAATTCCTGATGGCAGATTGTGGGACTCCGTTGGCACTATCAAACCAGCCCGAGTTGGCACTGGTGCCAGTTTGGGTCTGGGAGGCATCCTGCGTATCGCGGATTTTCAGGAGCCACCCGGCCACTCGGGCCTGTGGCCCCAAACATAAACAACGGGCCCTTTTCCTCTGAAACAAAACTCACCAGCCCCGGTCCTTGATGGCAGATTGTGGGACTCCGTTGGCACTATCAAACCAGCCCGAGTTGGCACTGGTGCCAGCTTGGGTCTGGGAGGCATCCTGCGTATCGCGGATTTTCAGGAGCCAACCCGGCCACTCCGGACCAGTGGCCCCAAACATAAACAACGGGCCTTTCCCTCTGAAACAAAACTCACCAGCCCGGTCCTTGATGGCAGATTGTGGGACTCCGTTGGCACTATCAAACCAACCCCAGTTGGCACTGGTGCCAGCGTGGGTCTGGGAGGCATCCTGCGTATCGCGGATTTTCAGGAGCCAGCCCGGCCACTCGGGCCTATGGCCCCAAACATAAACAACGGGCCTTTCCCTCTGAAACAAAACTCACCAGCCCGGTCCTTGATGGCAGATTGTGGGACTCCGTTGGCACTATCAAACCAGCCCGAGTTGGCACTGGTGCCAGCTTGGGTCTGGGGAGGCATCCTGCGTATCGCGGATTTTCAGGAGCCAACCCGGCCACTCGGGCCTATGGCCCCCAAACATAAACAACGGGCCTTTCCCTCTGAAACAAAACTCACCAGCCCCGGTCCTTGATGGCAGATTGTGGGACTCCGTTGGCACTATCAAACCAGCCCGAGTTGGCACTGGTGCCAGCTTGGGTCTGGGAGGCATCCCTGCGTATCGCGGATTTTCAGGAGCCAACCCGGCCACTCCGGGCCTATGGCCCCAAACATAAACAACGGGCCTTTCCCTCTGAAACAAAACTCACCAGCCCGGTCCTTGATGGCAGATTGTGGGACTCCGTTGGCACTATCAAACCAGCCCGAGTTGGCACTGGTGCCAGCTTGGGTCTGGGAGGCATCCCTGCGTATCGCGGATTTTTCAGGAGCCAGCCCGGCCACTCCGGGCCAGTGGCCCCAAACATAAACAACGGGCCTTTCCCTCTGAAACAAAACTCACCAGCCCCGGTCCTTGATGGCAGATTGTGGGACTCCGTTGGCACTATCAAACCAGCCCGAGTTGGCACTGGTGCCAGCTTGGGTCTGGGAGGCATCCTGCGTATCGCGGATTTTTCAGGAGCCAGCCCGGCCACTCGGGCCTATGGCCCCAAACATAAACAACGGGCCTTTCCCTCTGAAACAAAACTCACCAGCCCCGGTCCTTGATGGCAGATTGTGGGACTCCGTTGGCACTATCAAACCAGCCCGAGTTGGCACTGGTGCCAGCTTGGGTCTGGGAGGCATCCTGCGTATCGCCGGATTTTTCAGGAGCCAACCCGGCCACTCGGGCCTATGGCCCCAAACATAAACAACGGGCCTTTCCCTCTGAAACAAAACTCACCAGCCCCGGTCCTTGATGGCAGATTGTGGGACTCCGTTGGCACTATCAAACCAGCCCGAGTTGGCACTGGTGCCAGCTTGGGTCTGGGAGGCATCCTGCGTATCGCGGTTTTTCAGGAGCCAGCCCGGCCACTCCGGGCCTATGGCCCCAAACATAAACAACGGGCCTTTCCCTCTGAAACAAAACTCACCAGCCCCGGTCCTTGATGGCAGATTGTGGGACTCCGTTGGCACTATCAAACCAGCCCGAGTTGGCACTGGTGCCAGCTTGGGTCTGGGAGGCATCCTGCGTATCGCGGATTTTCAGGAGCCACCCGGCCACTCGGGCCTATGGCCCCAAACATAAACAACGGGCCTTTCCCTCTGAAACAAAACTCACCAGCCCCGGTCCTTGATGGCAGATTGTGGGACTCCGTTGGCACTATCAAACCAGCCCGAGTTGGCACTGGTGCCAGCTTGGGTCTGGGAGGCATCCTGCGTATCGCGGATTTTCAGGAGCCAGCCGGCCACTCGGGCCTATGGCCCCAAACATAAACAACGGGCCTTTCCCTCTGAAACAAAACTCACCAGCCCCGGTCCTTGATGGCAGATTGTGGGACTCCGTTGGCACTATCAAACCAGCCCGAGTTGGCACTGGTGCCAGCTTGGGTCTGGGAGGCATCCTGCGTATCGCGGATTTTTCAGGAGCCAACCCGGCCACTCGGGCCTATGGCCCCAAACATAAACAACGGGCCTTTCCCTCTGAAACAAAACTCACCAGCCCCGGTCCTTGATGGCAGATTGTGGGACTCCGTTGGCACTATCAAACCAGCCCGAGTTGGCACTGGTGCCAGCTTGGGTCTGGGAGGCATCCTGCGTATCGCGGATTTTCAGGAGCCACCCGGCCACTCGGGCCTATGGCCCCAAACATAAACAACGGGCCTTTCCCTCTGAAACAAAACTCACCAGCCCCGGTCCTTGATGGCAGATTGTGGGACTCCGTTGGCACTATCAAACCAGCCCGAGTTGGCACTGGTGCCAGCTTGGGTCTGGGAGGCATCCTGCGTATCAGCGGATTTTCAGGAGCCAGCCCGGCCCACTCGGGCCTATGGCCCCAAACATAAACAACGGGCCTTTCCCTCTGAAACAAAACTCACCAGCCCGGTCCTTGATGGCAGATTGTGGGACTCCGTTGGCACTATCAAACCAGCCCGAGTTGGCACTGGTGCCAGCTTGGGTCTGGGAGGCATCCTGCGTATCGCGGATTTTCAGGAGCCAGCCCGGCCACTCGGGCCTATGGCCCCAAACATAAACAACGGGCCTTTCCCTCTGAAACAAAACTCACCAGCCCCGGTCCTTGATGGCAGATTGTGGGACTCCGTTGGCACTATCAAACCAGCCCGAGTTGGCACTGGTGCCAGCTTGGGTCTGGGAGGCATCCTGCGTATCGCGGATTTTCAGGAGCCAGCCCGGCCACTCGGGCCTATGGCCCCAAACATAAACAACGGGCCTTTCCCTCTGAAACAAAACTCACCAGCCCCGGTCCTTGATGGCAGATTGTGGGACTCCGTTGGCACTATCAAACCAGCCCGAGTTGGCACTGGTGCCAGCTTGGGTCTGGGAGGCATCCTGCGTATCGCCCGGATTTTTCAGGAGCCAACCCGGCCACTCGGGCCTATGGCCCCAAACATAAACAACGGGCCTTTCCCTCTGAAACAAAACTCACCAGCCCGGTCCTTGATGGCAGATTGTGGGACTCCGTTGGCACTATCAAACCAGCCCGAGTTGGCACTGGTGCCAGCTTGGGTCTGGGAGGCATCCTGCGTATCGCGGATTTTCAGGAGCCAGCCCGGCCCTCGGGCCTATGGCCCCAAACATAAACAAGCGGGCCTTTCCCTCTGAAACAAAACTCACCAGCCCGGTCCTTGATGGCAGATTGTGGGACTCCGTTGGCACTATCAAACCAGCCCGAGTTGGCACTGGTGCCAGCTTGGGTCTGGGAGGCATCCTGCGTCGCGGATTTTCAGGAGCCAACCCGGCCACTCCGGGCCTATGGCCCCAAACATAAACAACGGGCCTTTCCCTCTGAAACAAAACTCACCAGCCCGGTCCTTGATGGCAGATTGTGGGACTCCGTTGGCACTATCAAACCAGCCCGAGTTGGCACTGGTGCCAGCTTGGGTCTGGGAGGCATCCTGCGTATCGGCGGATTTTCAGGAGCCAACCCGGCCACTCGGGCCTATGGCCCCAAACATAAACAACGGGCCTTTCCCTCTGAAACAAAACTCACCAGCCCCGGTCCTTGATGGCAGATTGTGGGACTCCGTTGGCACTATCAAACCAGCCCGAGTTGGCACTGGTGCCAGCTTGGGTCTGGGAGGCATCCTGCGTATATCGCGGATTTTTCAGGAGCCAACCCGGCCACTCGGGCCTATGGCCCCAAACATAAACAACGGGCCTTTCCCTCTGAAACAAAACTCACCAGCCCCGGTCCTTGATGGCAGATTGTGGGACTCCGTTGGCACTATCAAACCAGCCCGAGTTGGCACTGGTGCCAGCTTGGGTCTGGGAGGCATCCTGCGTATCATCGGATTTTCAGGAGCCAGCCCGGCCACTCGGGCCTATGGCCCCCCAAACATAAACAACGGGCCTTTCCCTCTGAAACAAAACTCACCAGCCCCGGTCCTTGATGGCAGATTGTGGGACTCCGTTGGCACTATCAAACCAGCCCGAGTTGGCACTGGTGCCAGCTTGGGTCTGGGAGGCATCCTGCGTATCGCGGATTTTCAGGAGCCAACCCGGCCACTCGGGGCCTATGGCCCCAAACATAAACAACGGGCCTTTCCCTCTGAAACAAAACTCACCAGCCCGGTCCTTGATGGCAGATTGTGGGACTCCGTTGGCACTATCAAACCAGCCCGAGTTGGCACTGGTGCCAGCTTGGGTCTGGGAGGCATCCTGCGTATCGCGGATTTTCAGGAGCCACCCGGCCACTCGGGCCTATGGCCCCAAACATAAACAAGCGGGCCTTTCCCTCTGAAACAAAACTCACCAGCCCGGTCCTTGATGGCAGATTGTGGGACTCCGTTGGCACTATCAAACCAGCCCGAGTTGGCACTGGTGCCAGCTTGGGTCTGGGAGGCATCCTGCGTATCGCGGATTTTCAGGAGCCACCCGGCCACTCGGGCCTATGGCCCCAAACATAAACAACGGGCCTTTCCCTCTGAAACAAAACTCACCAGCCCCCCGGTCCTTGATGGCAGATTGTGGGACTCCGTTGGCACTATCAAACCAGCCCGAGTTGGCACTGGTGCCAGCTTGGGTCTGGGAGGCATCCTGCGTATCGCGGATTTTCAGGAGCCAGCCCGGCCACTCGGGCCTATGGCCCCAAACATAAACAACGGGCCTTTCCCTCTGAAACAAAACTCACCAGCCCGGTCCTTGATGGCAGATTGTGGGACTCCGTTGGCACTATCAAACCAGCCCGAGTTGGCACTGGTGCCAGCTTGGGTCTGGGGAGGCATCCTGCGTATCGCGGATTTTCAGGAGCCACCCGGCCACTCGGGCCTATGGCCCCAAACATAAACAACGGGCCTTTCCCTCTGAAACAAAACTCACCAGCCCCGGTCCTTGATGGCAGATTGTGGGACTCCGTTGGCACTATCAAACCAGCCCGAGTTGGCACTGGTGCCAGCTTGGGTCTGGGAGGCATCCTGCGTATCGCGGCGGATTTTTCAGGAGCCAACCCGGCCACTCCGGGCCTATGGCCCCAAACATAAACAACGGGCCTTTCCCTCTGAAACAAAACTCACCAGCCCGGTCCTTGATGGCAGATTGTGGGACTCCGTTGGCACTATCAAACCAGCCCGAGTTGGCACTGGTGCCAGCTTGGGTCTGGGAGGCATCCTGCGTATCGCGGATTTTCAGGAGCCAACCCGGCCACTCCGGGCCTATGGCCCCAAACATAAACAACGGGCCTTTCCCTCTGAAACAAAACTCACCAGCCCGGTCCTTGATGGCAGATTGTGGGACTCCGTTGGCACTATCAAACCAGCCCGAGTTGGCACTGGTGCCAGCTTGGGTCTGGGGAGGCATCCTGCGTGTCGCGGGATTTTCAGGAGCCAGCCCGGCCACTCGGGCCTATGGCCCCAAACATAAACAACGGGCCTTTCCCTCTGAAACAAAACTCACCAGCCCGGTCCTTGATGGCAGATTGTGGGACTCCGTTGGCACTATCAAACCAGCCCGAGTTGGCACTGGTGCCAGCTTGGGTCTGGGAGGCATCCTGCGTATCGCGGATTTTCAGGAGCCAACCCGGCCACTCGGGCCTATGGCCCCAAACATAAACAACGGGCCTTTCCCTCTGAAACAAAACTCACCAGCCCCGGTCCTTGATGGCAGATTGTGGGACTCCGTTGGCACTATCAAACCAGCCCGAGTTGGCACTGGTGCCAGCTTGGGTCTGGGAGGCATCCTGCGTATCGCGGATTTTCAGGAGCCACCCGGCCACTCGGGCCTATGGCCCCAAACATAAACAACGGGCCTTTCCCTCTGAAACAAAACTCACCAGCCCGGTCCTTGATGGCAGATTGTGGGACTCCGTTGGCACTATCAAACCAGCCCGAGTTGGCACTGGTGCCAGCTTGGGTCTGGGAGGCATCCTGCGTATCGCGGATTTTCAGGAGCCAACCCGGCCACTCGGGCCTATGGCCCCAAACATAAACAAGCGGGCCTTTCCCTCTGAAACAAAACTCACCAGCCCCGGTCCTTGATGGCAGATTGTGGGACTCCGTTGGCACTATCAAACCAGCCCGAGTTGGCACTGGTGCCAGCTTGGGTCTGGGAGGCATCCTGCGTATCAGCGGATTTTTCAGGAGCCAGCCCGGCCACTCGGGGCCTATGGCCCCAAACATAAACAACGGGCCTTTCCCTCTGAAACAAAACTCACCAGCCCCGGTCCTTGATGGCAGATTGTGGGACTCCGTTGGCACTATCAAACCAGCCCGAGTTGGCACTGGTGCCAGCTTGGGTCTGGGAGGCATCCTGCGTATCGCGCGGTTTTTCAGGAGCCAGCCCGGCCACTCGGGCCTATGGCCCCAAACATAAACAACGGGCCTTTCCCTCTGAAACAAAACTCACCAGCCCGGTCCTTGATGGCAGATTGTGGGACTCCGTTGGCACTATCAAACCAGCCCGAGTTGGCACTGGTGCCAGCTTGGGTCTGGGAGGCATCCTGCGTATCGCCCGGATTTTCAGGAGCCAACCCGGCCACTCGGGCCTATGGCCCCAAACATAAACAACGGGCCTTTCCCTCTGAAACAAAACTCACCAGCCCCGGTCCTTGATGGCAGATTGTGGGACTCCGTTGGCACTATCAAACCAGCCCGAGTTGGCACTGGTGCCAGCTTGGGTCTGGGAGGCATCCTGCGTATCAGCGGGATTTTTCAGGAGCCAGCCCGGCCACTCGGGCCTATGGCCCCAAACATAAACAACGGGCCTTTCCCTCTGAAACAAAACTCACCAGCCCCGGTCCTTGATGGCAGATTGTGGGACTCCGTTGGCACTATCAAACCAGCCCGAGTTGGCACTGGTGCCAGCTTGGGTCTGGGAGGCATCCTGCGTATCGCGGATTTTTCAGGAGCCAACCCGGCCACTCGGGCCTATGGCCCCAAACATAAACAACGGGCCTTTCCCTCTGAAACAAAACTCACCAGCCCCGGTCCTTGATGGCAGATTGTGGGACTCCGTTGGCACTATCAAACCAGCCCGAGTTGGCACTGGTGCCAGCTTGGGTCTGGGAGGCATCCTGCGCGTATCGCGGATTTTCAGGAGCCAACCCGGCCACTCGGGCCTATGGCCCCAAACATAAACAACGGGCCTTTCCCTCTGAAACAAAACTCACCAGCCCGGTCCTTGATGGCAGATTGTGGGACTCCGTTGGCACTATCAAACCAGCCGAGTTGGCACTGGTGCCAGCTTGGGTCTGGGAGGCATCCTGCGTATCGCGGATTTTCAGGAGCCAACCCGGCCACTCGGGCCTATGGCCCCAAACATAAACAACGGGCCTTTCCCTCTGAAACAAAACTCACCAGCCCCGGTCCTTGATGGCAGATTGTGGGACTCCGTTGGCACTATCAAACCAGCCCGAGTTGGCACTGGTGCCAGCTTGGGTCTGGGAGGCATCCTGCGTATCGCGGATTTTCAGGAGCCACCCGGCCACTCGGGCCTATGGCCCCAAACATAAACAACGGGCCTTTCCCTCTGAAACAAAACTCACCAGCCCGGTCCTTGATGGCAGATTGTGGGACTCCGTTGGCACTATCAAACCAGCCCGAGTTGGCACTGGTGCCAGCTTGGGTCTGGGAGGCATCCTGCGTATCGCGGATTTTCAGGAGCCAACCCGGCCACTCGGGCCTATGGCCCCAAACATAAACAACGGGCCTTTCCCTCTGAAACAAAACTCACCAGCCCGGTCCTTGATGGCAGATTGTGGGACTCCGTTGGCACTATCAAACCAGCCCGAGTTGGCACTGGTGCCAGCTTGGGTCTGGGAGGCATCCTGCGTATCGCCCGGATTTTCAGGAGCCAGCCCGGCCACTCGGGCCTATGGCCCCAAACATAAACAACGGGCCTTTCCCTCTGAAACAAAACTCACCAGCCCCGGTCCTTGATGGCAGATTGTGGGACTCCGTTGGCACTATCAAACCAGCCCGAGTTGGCACTGGTGCCAGCTTGGGTCTGGGAGGCATCCTGCGTATCGCGGATTTTCAGGAGCCAACCGGCCACTCGGGCCTATGGCCCCCCAAACATAAACAACGGGCCTTTCCCTCTGAAACAAAACTCACCAGCCCCGGTCCTTGATGGCAGATTGTGGGACTCCGTTGGCACTATCAAACCAGCCCGAGTTGGCACTGGTGCCAGCTTGGGTCTGGGAGGCATCCTGCGTATCATGCGGATTTTTCAGGAGCCAACCCGGCCACTCGGGCCTATGGCCCCAAACATAAACAACGGGCCTTTCCCTCTGAAACAAAACTCACCAGCCCGGTCCTTGATGGCAGATTGTGGGACTCCGTTGGCACTATCAAACCAGCCCGAGTTGGCACTGGTGCCAGCTTGGGTCTGGGAGGCATCCTGCGTATCGCGGATTTTCAGGAGCCACCCGGCCACTCGGGCCTATGGCCCCAAACATAAACAACGGGCCTTTCCCTCTGAAACAAAACTCACCAGCCCCGGTCCTTGATGGCAGATTGTGGGACTCCGTTGGCACTATCAAACCAGCCCGAGTTGGCACTGGTGCCAGCTTGGGTCTGGGAGGCATCCTGCGTATCAGCGGATTTTCAGGAGCCAGCCCGGCCCACTCGGGCCTATGGCCCCAAACATAAACAACGGGCCTTTCCCTCTGAAACAAAACTCACCAGCCCCGGTCCTTGATGGCAGATTGTGGGACTCCGTTGGCACTATCAAACCAGCCCGAGTTGGCACTGGTGCCAGCTTGGGTCTGGGAGGCATCCTGCGTATCGCGGATTTTCAGGAGCCAACCCGGCCACTCGGGCCTATGGCCCCAAACATAAACAACGGGCCTTTCCCTCTGAAACAAAACTCACCAGCCCCGGTCCTTGATGGCAGATTGTGGGACTCCGTTGGCACTATCAAACCAGCCCGAGTTGGCACTGGTGCCAGCTTGGGTCTGGGAGGCATCCTGCGTATCGCGGATTTTCAGGAGCCAGCCGGCCACTCCGGGCCTATGGCCCCAAACATAAACAACGGGCCTTTCCCTCTGAAACAAAACTCACCAGCCCGGTCCTTGATGGCAGATTGTGGGACTCCGTTGGCACTATCAAACCAGCCCGAGTTGGCACTGGTGCCAGCTTGGGTCTGGGAGGCATCCTGCGTATCGCGGATTTTTCAGGAGCCAACCCGGCCACTCGGGCCTATGGCCCCCAAACATAAACAACGGGCCTTTCCCTCTGAAACAAAACTCACCAGCCCCGGTCCTTGATGGCAGATTGTGGGACTCCGTTGGCACTATCAAACCAGCCCGAGTTGGCACTGGTGCCAGCTTGGGTCTGGGGAGGCATCCTGCGTATCGCCGGATTTTTTCAGGAGCCAACCCGGCCACTCGGGCCTATGGCCCCAAACATAAACAACGGGCCTTTCCCTCTGAAACAAAACTCACCAGCCCCGGTCCTTGATGGCAGATTGTGGGACTCCGTTGGCACTATCAAACCAGCCCGAGTTGGCACTGGTGCCAGCTTGGGTCTGGGAGGCATCCTGCGTATCGCGGATTTTCAGGAGCCAACCCGGCCACTCGGGCCTGGCCCCAAACATAAACAACGGGCCTTTCCCTCTGAAACAAAACTCACCAGCCCGGTCCTTGATGGCAGATTGTGGGACTCCGTTGGCACTATCAAACCAGCCCGAGTTGGCACTGGTGCCAGCTTGGGTCTGGGGAGGCATCCTGCGTATCGCGGATTTTTCAGGAGCCAACCCGGCCACTCGGGCCTATGGCCCCAAACATAAACAACGGGCCTTTCCCTCTAAAACAAAACTCACCAGCCCCGGTCCTTGATGGCAGATTGTGGGACTCCGTTGGCACTATCAAACCAGCCCGAGTTGGCACTGGTGCCAGCTTGGGTCTGGGAGGCATCCTGCGTATCGCGGATTTTCAGGAGCCAGCCCGGCCACTCGGGCCTATGGCCCCAAACATAAACAACGGGCCTTTCCCTCTGAAACAAAACTCACCAGCCCGGTCCTTGATGGCAGATTGTGGGACTCCGTTGGCACTATCAAACCAGCCGAGTTGGCACTGGTGCCAGCTTGGGTCTGGGAGGCATCCTGCGTATCGCGGATTTTCAGGAGCCAACCCGGCCACTCGGGCCTATGGCCCCAAACATAAACAACGGGCCTTTCCCTCTGAAACAAAACTCACCAGCCCGGTCCTTGATGGCAGATTGTGGGACTCCGTTGGCACTATCAAACCAGCCCGAGTTGGCACTGGTGCCAGCTTGGGTCTGGGAGGCATCCTGCGTATCAGCGGATTTTCAGGAGCCAACCCGGCCACTCGGGCCTATGGCCCCAAACATAAACAACGGGCCTTTCCCTCTGAAACAAAACTCACCAGCCCGGTCCTTGATGGCAGATTGTGGGACTCCGTTGGCACTATCAAACCAGCCCGAGTTGGCACTGGTGCCAGCTTGGGTCTGGGAGGCATCCTGCGTATCGCGGATTTTCAGGAGCCAACCCGGCCACACTCGGGCCTATGGCCCCAAACATAAACAACGGGCCTTTCCTCTGAAACAAAACTCACCAGCCCGGTCCTTGATGGCAGATTGTGGGACTCCGTTGGCACTATCAAACCAGCCCGAGTTGGCACTGGTGCCAGCTTGGGTCTGGGAGGCATCCTGCGTATCGCGGATTTTCAGGAGCCAACCCGGCCACTCGGGCCTATGGCCCCAAACATAAACAACGGGCCTTTCCCTCTGAAACAAAACTCACCAGCCCGGTCCTTGATGGCAGATTGTGGGACTCCGTTGGCACTATCAAACCAGCCCGAGTTGGCACTGGTGCCAGCTTGGGTCTGGGAGGCATCCTGCGTATCGCGGATTTTCAGGAGCCAGCCCGGCCACTCGGGCCTATGGCCCCAAACATAAACAACGGGCCTTTCCCTCTGAAACAAAACTCACCAGCCCGGTCCTTGATGGCAGATTGTGGGACTCCGTTGGCACTATCAAACCAGCCCGAGTTGGCACTGGTGCCAGCTTGGGTCTGGGAGGCATCCTGCGTATCGCGGATTTTCAGGAGCCAGCCCGGCCACTCGGGCCTATGGCCCCAAACATAAACAACGGGCCTTTCCCTCTGAAACAAAACTCACCAGCCCCGGTCCTTGATGGCAGATTGTGGGACTCCGTTGGCACTATCAAACCAGCCCGAGTTGGCACTGGTGCCAGCTTGGGTCTGGGAGGCATCCTGCGTATCGCGGATTTTCAGGAGCCAACCCGGCCACTCGGGCCTATGGCCCCAAACATAAACAACGGGCCTTTCCCTCTGAAACAAAACTCACCAGCCCGGTCCTTGATGGCAGATTGTGGGACTCCGTTGGCACTATCAAACCAGCCCGAGTTGGCACTGGTGCCAGCTTGGGTCTGGGAGGCATCCTGCGTATCGCGGATTTTCAGGAGCCAGCCCGGCCACTCCGGGCCTATGGCCCCAAACATAAACAACGGGCCTTTCCCTCTGAAACAAAACTCACCAGCCCGGTCCTTGATGGCAGATTGTGGGACTCCGTTGGCACTATCAAACCAGCCCGAGTTGGCACTGGTGCCAGCTTGGGTCTGGGGAGGCATCCTGCGTATCGCGGATTTTTCAGGAGCCAGCCCGGCCACTCGGGCCTATGGCCCCAAACATAAACAACGGGCCTTTCCCTCTGAAACAAAACTCACCAGCCCCGGTCCTTGATGGCAGATTGTGGGACTCCGTTGGCACTATCAAACCAGCCCGAGTTGGCACTGGTGCCAGCTTGGGTCTGGGAGGCATCCTGCGCGTATCAGCGGATTTTCAGGAGCCAACCCGGCCACTCCGGGCCTATGGCCCCAAACATAAACAACGGGCCTTTCCCTCTGAAACAAAACTCACCAGCCCCGGTCCTTGATGGCAGATTGTGGGACTCCGTTGGCACTATCAAACCAGCCCGAGTTGGCACTGGTGCCAGCTTGGGTCTGGGAGGCATCCTGTATCGCGGATTTTCAGGAGCCAACCCGGCCCACTCGGGCCTATGGCCCCAAACATAAACAACGGGCCTTTCCCTCTGAAACAAAACTCACCAGCCCCGGTCCTTGATGGCAGATTGTGGGACTCCGTTGGCACTATCAAACCAGCCCGAGTTGGCACTGGTGCCAGCTTGGGTCTGGGAGGCATCCTGCGTATCGCGGATTTTCAGGAGCCAACCCGGCCACTCCGGGCCTATGGCCCCAAACATAAACAACGGGCCTTTCCCTCTGAAACAAAACTCACCAGCCCGGTCCTTGATGGCAGATTGTGGGACTCCGTTGGCACTATCAAACCAGCCCGAGTTGGCACTGGTGCCAGCTTGGGTCTGGGAGGCATCCTGCGTATCGCGCGGATTTTCAGGAGCCAGCCCGGCCACTCGGGCCTATGGCCCCAAACATAAACAACGGGCCTTTCCCTCTGAAACAAAACTCACCAGCCCCGGTCCTTGATGGCAGATTGTGGGACTCCGTTGGCACTATCAAACCAGCCCGAGTTGGCACTGGTGCCAGCTTGGGTCTGGGAGGCATCCTGCGTATGTCGCGGATTTTCAGGAGCCAGCCCGGCCACTCGGGCCTGTGGCCCCAAACATAAACAACGGGCCTTTCCCTCTGAAACAAAACTCACCAGCCCGGTCCTTGATGGCAGATTGTGGGACTCCGTTGGCACTATCAAACCAGCCCGAGTTGGCACTGGTGCCAGCTTGGGTCTGGGAGGCATCCTGCGTATCGCGGATTTTCAGGAGCCACCCGGCCCTCGGGCCTATGGCCCCAAACATAAACAACGGGCCTTTCCCTCTGAAACAAAACTCACCAGCCCCGGTCCTTGATGGCAGATTGTGGGACTCCGTTGGCACTATCAAACCAGCCCGAGTTGGCACTGGTGCCAGCTTGGGTCTGGGAGGCATCCTGCGTATCGCGGATTTTCAGGAGCCAGCCCGGCCACTCGGGCCTATGGCCCCAAACATAAACAACGGGCCTTTCCCTCTGAAACAAAACTCACCAGCCCCGGTCCTTGATGGCAGATTGTGGGACTCCGTTGGCACTATCAAACCAGCCCGAGTTGGCACTGGTGCCAGCTTGGGTCTGGGAGGCATCCTGCGTATCGCGGATTTTTCAGGAGCCAACCCGGCCACTCGGGCCTGTGGCCCCAAACATAAACAACGGGCCTTTCCCTCTGAAACAAAACTCACCAGCCCCCGGTCCTTGATGGCAGATTGTGGGACTCCGTTGGCACTATCAAACCAGCCCGAGTTGGCACTGGTGCCAGCTTGGGTCTGGGAGGCATCCTGCGTATCGCCCGGATTTTCAGGAGCCAACCCGGCCACTCGGGCCAGTGGCCCCAAACATAAACAACGGGCCTTTCCCTCTGAAACAAAACTCACCAGCCCCGGTCCTTGATGGCAGATTGTGGGACTCCGTTGGCACTATCAAACCAGCCGAGTTGGCACTGGTGCCAGCTTGGGTCTGGGAGGCATCCTGCGTATCGCGGATTTTCAGGAGCCACCCGGCCCTCGGGCCTATGGCCCCAAACATAAATAACGGGCCTTTCCCTCTGAAACAAAACTCACCAGCCCCGGTCCTTGATGGCAGATTGTGGGACTCCGTTGGCACTATCAAACCAGCCCTAGTTGGCACTGGTGCCAGCTTGGGTCTGGGAGGCATCCTGCGTATCGCGGATTTTCAGAGCCAGCCCGGCCACTCGGGCCTGTGGCCCCAAAACATAAACAACGGGCCTTTCCCTCTGAAACAAAACTCACCAGCCCCGGTCCTTGATGGCAGATTGTGGGACTCCGTTGGCACTATCAAACCAGCCCGAGTTGGCACTGGTGCCAGCTTGGGTCTGGGAGGCATCCTGCGTATCGCGGATTTTCAGGAGCCAACCCGGCCACTCGGGCCTATGGCCCCAAACATAAACAACGGGCCTTTCCCTCTGAAACAAAACTCACCAGCCCGGTCCTTGATGGCAGATTGTGGGACTCCGTTGGCACTATCAAACCAGCCCGAGTTGGCACTGGTGCCAGCTTGGGTCTGGGAGGCATCCTGCGTATCGCGTATTTTCAGGAGCCAACCCGGCCACTCGGACCAGTGGCCCCAAACATAAACAACGGGCCTTTCCCTCTGAAACAAAACTCACCAGCCCCGGTCCTTGATGGCAGATTGTGGGACTCCGTTGGCACTATCAAACCAGCCCGAGTTGGCACTGGTGCCAGCGTGGGTCTGGGAGGCATCCTGCGTATCGCGGATTTTCAGGAGCCAGCCCGGCCACTCGGGCCTATGGCCCCAAACATAAACAACGGGCCTTTCCCTCTGAAACAAAACTCACCAGCCCCGGTCCTTGATGGCAGATTGTGGGACTCCGTTGGCACTATCAAACCAGCCCGAGTTGGCACTGGTGCCAGCTTGGGTCTGGGAGGCATCCTGCGTATCGCGGATTTTCAGGAGCCAACCCGGCCACTCCGGGCCTATGGCCCCAAACATAAACAACGGGCCTTTCCCTCTGAAACAAAACTCACCAGCCCCGGTCCTTGATGGCAGATTGTGGGACTCCGTTGGCACTATCAAACCAGCCCGAGTTGGCACTGGTGCCAGCTTGGGTCTGGGAGGCATCCTGCGTATCGCGGATTTTTCAGGAGCCAACCCGGCCACTCGGGCCTGTGGCCCCAAACATAAACAGCGGGCCTTTCCCTCTGAAACAAAACTCACCAGCCCCGGTCCTTGATGGCAGATTGTGGGACTCCGTTGGCACTATCAAACCAGCCCGAGTTGGCACTGGTGCCAGCTTGGGTCTGGGAGGCATCCTGCGTATCGCGGATTTTCAGGAGCCAGCCGGCCACTCCGGGCCAGTGGCCCCAAACATAAACAACGGGCCTTTCCCTCTGAAACAAAACTCACCAGCCCCGGTCCTTGATGGCAGATTGTGGGACTCCGTTGGCACTATCAAACCAGCCCGAGTTGGCACTGGTGCCAGCTTGGGTCTGGGAGGCATCCTGCGTATCGTGATTTTCAGGAGCCAACCCGGCCACTCGGGCCTATGGCCCCAAACATAAACAACGGGCCTTTCCCTCTGAAACAAAACTCACCAGCCCCGGTTCTTGATGGCAGATTGTGGGACTCCGTTGGCACTATCAAACCAGCCCGAGTTGGCACTGGTGCCAGCTTGGGTCTGGGAGGCATCCTGCGTGTCGCGGATTTTCAGGAGCCAGCCCGGCCACTCGGGCCTATGGCCCCAAACATAAACAACGGGCCTTTCCCTCTGAAACAAAACTCACCAGCCCGGTTCTTGATGGCAGATTGTGGGACTCCGTTGGCACTATCAAACCAGAGTTGGAGTTGGCTTGGGTCTGGTGCCTGCTTGGATTTTCTGGGAGGCATCCTGAAACAAAACTCACCAGCCCGGTCCGGATTTTCGTTGGCACTATCAAGCCAGCCTGAGTTGGCACTGGTGCCAGCTTGGGTCTGGGAGGCATCCCGGGCCTTTTTGGCCACTCGGGCCTATGGCCCCAAACATAAACAACGGGCCTTTCCCTCTGAAACAAAACTCACCAGCCCCGTCCTTGATGGCAGATTGTGGGACTCCGTTGGCACTATCAAACCAACCCCAGATGGCAGTTGTGCCAGCGTGGGTCTGGGAGGCATCCTGCGTATCGCGGATTTTCAGGAGCCAACCCGGCCACTCGGGCCTATGGCCCCAAACATAAACAACGGGCCTTTCCCTCTGAAACAAAAGTCACCAGCCCCGGTCCTTGATGGCAGATTGTGGGACTCCGTTGGCACTATCAAACCAGCCCGAGTTGGCACTGGTGCCAGCTTGGGTCTGGGAGGCATCCTGCGTATCGCGGATTTTCAGGAGCCTGCCGGCCACTCTGGGCCTATGGCCCCAAACATAAACAAAGGGCCTTTCCCTCTGAAACAAAACTCACCAGCCCGGTTCTTGATGGCAGATTGTTGGACTCCGTTGGCACTATCAAACCAACCCCAATTGGCACTGGTGCCAGCTTGGGTCTGGGAGGCATCCTGCGTATCGTGGATTTTCAGGAGCCACCCGGCCACTCGGGCCTGTGGCCCCAAACATAAACAACGGGCCTTTCCCTCTGAAACAAAACTCACCAGCCCCGGTTCTTGATGGCAGATTGTGGAACTCCGTTGGCACTATCAAACCAGCCCGAGTTGGCACTGGTGCCAGCTTGGGTCTGGGAGGCATCCTGCGTATCGCAGATTTTCAGGAGCCACCCGGCCACTCGGGCCAGTGGCCCCAAACATAAAAACGGGCCTTTCCCTCTGAAACAAAACTCACCAGCCCCGGTTCTTGATGGCAGATTGTGGGACTCCGTTGGCTGTATAAAACCAGCCTGATTTGGCACTGGTGCCTGCTTGGGTCTGGGTGGCATCCTGCATATCGCGGATTTTCAGGAGCCAGCTGGCAACTCCGGCCTGTGGCCCCAAACATAAACAACGGGCCTTTCCCTCTGAAACAAAACTCACCAGCCCCGGTCCTTGATGGCAGATTGTGGGACTCCGTTGGCACTATCAAACCAGCCTGTGTTGGCCCTGGTGCCTGCTTGGGTCTGGGAGGCATCCTGCGTATCGCTGGATTTTCAGGAGCCCGCCCGGCCACTCGGGCCTGTGGCCCCAAAACATAAACAACGGGCCTTTCCCTCTGAAACAAAACTCACCAGCCCCAATCCTTGATGGCAGATTGTGGGACTCCGTTGGCACTATCAAACCAGCCCGAGTTGGCACGGGTGCCAGTTTAGGTCTGGGAGGCATCCTGCGTATCGCGGATTTTTCAGGAGCCAACCCGGCCACTCGGGGCTGTGGCCCCAAACATAAACCGCAGCCCTTTTCCTGGCAAACAAAACTCACCAGCCCGGTCCTTGATGGCAGATTGTGGGACTCCGTTGGCACTATCAAACCAGCCCGAGTTGGCACTGGTGCCAGCTTGGGTCTGGGAGGCATCCTGCGTATCGCGTATTTTCAGGAGCCAGCCCGGCCACTCGGACCAGTGGCCCCAAACATAAACAACGGGCCTTTCCCTCTGAAACAAAACTCACCAGCCCCGGTCCTTGATGGCAGATTGTGGGACTCCGTTGGCACTATCAAACCAACCCCAGATGGCACTGGTGCCAGCGTGGGTCTGGGGAGGCATCCTGCGTATCCGCGGATTTTCAGGAGCCAACCCGGCCACTCGGGCCTATGGCCCCAAACATAAACAACGGGCCTTTCCCTCTGAAACAAAACTCACCAGCCCCGGTCCTTGATGGCAGATTGTGGGACTCCATTGGCACTATCAAACAAGCCCGAGTTGGCACTGGTGCCAGCTTGGGTCTGGGAGGCATCCTGCGTATCGCGGTTTTTCAGGAGCCAGCCCGGCCACTCAGGCCTATGGCCCCAAACATAAACAACGGGCCTTTCCCTCTGAAACAAAACTCACCAGCCCCGGTCCTTGATGGCAGATAATGGGACTCCGTTGGCACTATCAAACCAGCCCGAGTTGGCACTGGTGCCAGCTTGGGTCTGGGAGGCATCCTGCGTATCGCGGATTTTTCAGGAGCCAACCCGGCCACTCGGGCCTGTGGCCCCAAACATAAACAGCGGGCCTTTCCCTCTGAAACAAAACTCACCAGCCCGGTCCTTGATGGCAGATTGTGGGACTCCGTTGGCACTATCAAACCAGCCCGAGTTGGCACTGGTGCCAGCTTGGGTCTGGGAGGCATCCTGCGTATCGCGGATTTTCAGGAGCCACCCGGCCACTCCGGGCCAGTGGCCCCAAACATAAACAACGGGCCTTTCCCTCTGAAACAAAACTCACCAGCCCCGGTCCTTGATGGCAGATTGTGGGACTCCGTTGGCACTATCAAACCAGCCCGAGTTGGCACTGGTGCCAGCTTGGGTCTGGGAGGCATCCTGCGTATCGCGGATTTTCAGGAGCCAACCCGGCCACTCGGGCCTAGTGGCCCCAAACATAAACAACGGGCCTTTCCCTCTGAAACAAAACTCACCAGCCCCGGTCCTTGATGGCAGATTGTGGGACTCCGTTGGCACTATCAAACCAGCCCGAGTTGGCACTGGTGCCAGCTTGGGTCTGGGAGGCATCCTGCGTATCGCGGATTTTCAGGAGCCAACCCGGCCACTCGGGCCTATGGCCCCAAACATAAACAACGGGCCTTTCCCTCTGAAACAAAACTCACCAGCCCCGGTCCTTGATGGCAGATTGTGGGACTCCGTTGGCACTATCAAACCAGCCCGAGTTGGCACTGGTGCCAGCTTGGGTCTGGGAGGCATCCTGCGTATCGCGGATTTTCAGGAGCCAACCGGCCACTCGGGCCTATGGCCCCAAACATAAACAACGGGCCTTTCCCTCTGAAACAAAACTCACCAGCCCCGGTCCTTGATGGCAGATTGTGGGACTCCGTTGGCACTATCAAACCAGCCCGAGTTGGCACTGGTGCCAGCTTGGGTCTGGGAGGCATCCTGCGTATAGCGATTTTCAGGAGCCAGCCCGGCCACTCTGGGCCTATGGCCCCAAACATAAACAACAACGACGCCTTTCCCTCTGAAACAAAACTCACCAGATCCCGGTCCTTGATGGCAGATTGTGGGACTCCGTTGGCACTATCAAACCAGCCCGAGTTGGCACTGGTGCCAGCTTGGGTCTGGGAGGCATCCTGCGTATCGCGGATTTTCAGGAGCCAGCCGGCCCTCTCGGGCCTATGGCCCCAAACATAAACAACGGGCCTTTCCCTCTGAAACAAAACTCACCAGCCCCGGTCCTTGATGGCAGATTGTGGGACTCCGTTGGCACTATCAAACCAGCCCGAGTTGGCACTGGTGCCAGCAGGGGTGGGGGAGGCATCCTGCGTATCGCGGATTTTCAGGAGCCAACCCGGCCACTCGGGCCTATGGCCCCAAACATAAACAACGGGCCTTTCCCTCTGAAACAAAACTCACCAGCCCGGTCCTTGATGGCAGATTGTGGGACTCCGTTGGCACTATCAAACCAGCCCGAGTTGGCACTGGTGCCAGCTTGGGTCTGGGAGGCATCCTGCGTATCGCGGATTTTCAGGAGCCAACCCGGCCACTCGGGCCTATGGCCCCAAACATAAACAACGGGCCTTTCCCTCTGAAACAAAACTCACCAGCCCGGTCCTTGATGGCAGATTGTGGGACTCCGTTGGCACTATCAAACCAGCCCGAGTTGGCACTGGTGCCAGCTTGGGTCTGGGAGGCATCCTGCGTATCGCGGATTTTCAGGAGCCAGCCCGGCCACTCGGGCCTGTGGCCCCAAACATAAACAACGGGCCTTTCCCTCTGAAACAAAACTCACCAGCCCGGTCCTTGATGGCAGATTGTGGGACTCCGTTGGCACTATCAAACCAGCCCGAGTTGGCACTGGTGCCAGCTTGGGTCTGGGAGGCATCCTGCGTATCCCGGATTTTCCCGTTGGCACTATCAAACCAGCCCGAGTTGGCACTGGTGCCAGCTTGGGTCTGGGAGGCATCCTGCGTATCCTTGGATTTTCAGGAGCCAACCCGGCCACTCGGGCCTGTGGCCCCCAAACATAAACAACGGGCCTTTCCCTCTGAAACAAAACTCACCAGCCCCGGTCCTTGATGGCAGATTGTGGGACTCCGTTGGCACTATCAAACCAGCCCGAGTTGGCACTGGTGCCAGCTTGGGTCTGGGAGGCATCCTGCGTATCGCGGATTTTCAGGAGCCAGCCGGCCACTCGGGCCTATGGCCCCAAACATAAACAACGGGCCTTTCCCTCTGAAACAAAACTCACCAGCCCGGTCCTTGATGGCAGATTGTGGGACTCCGTTGGCACTATCAAACCAGCCCGAGTTGGCACTGGTGCCAGCTTGGGTCTGGGAGGCATCCTGCGTATCGCGCGGATTTTTCAGGAGCCAACCCGGCCACTCGGGCCTATGGCCCCAAACATAAACAACGGGCCTTTCCCTCTGAAACAAAACTCACCAGCCCGGTCCTTGATGGCAGATTGTGGGACTCCGTTGGCACTATCAAACCAGCCCGAGTTGGCACTGGTGCCAGCTTGGGTCTGGGAGGCATCCTGCGTATCCGTGGATTTTCAGGAGCCAACCCGGCCACTCGGGCCTATGGCCCCAAACATAAACAACGGGCCTTTCCCTCTGAAACAAAACTCACCAGCCCGGTCCTTGATGGCAGATTGTGGGACTCCGTTGGCACTATCAAACCAGCCCGAGTTGGCACTGGTGCCAGCTTGGGTCTGGGAGGCATCCTGCGTATCGCGGGATTTTCAGGAGCCAGCCCGGCCACTCGGGCCTATGGCCCCAAACATAAACAACGGGCCTTTCCCTCTGAAACAAAACTCACCAGCCCCGGTCCTTGATGGCAGATTGTGGGACTCCGTTGGCACTATCAAACCAGCCCGAGTTGGCACTGGTGCCAGCTTGGGTCTGGGAGGCATCCTGCGTATCGTGGATTTTTCAGGAGCCAACCCGGCCACTCGGGCCTATGGCCCCAAACATAAACAACGGGCCTTTCCCTCTGAAACAAAACTCACCAGCCCGGTCCTTGATGGCAGATTGTGGGACTCCGTTGGCACTATCAAACCAGCCCGAGTTGGCACTGGTGCCAGCTTGGGTCTGGGAGGCATCCTGCGTATATCGCGGATTTTCAGGAGCCAGCCCGGCCACTCGGGCCTATGGCCCCAAACATAAACAACGGGCCTTTCCCTCTGAAACAAAACTCACCAGCCCGGTCCTTGATGGCAGATTGTGGGACTCCGTTGGCACTATCAAACCAGCCCGAGTTGGCACTGGTGCCAGCTTGGGTCTGGGAGGCATCCTGCGTATCGCGGATTTTCAGGAGCCAGCCCGGCCACTCGGGCCTGTGGCCCCAAACATAAACAACGGGCCTTTCCCTCTGAAACAAAACTCACCAGCCCCGGTCCTTGATGGCAGATTGTGGGACTCCGTTGGCACTATCAAACCAGCCCGAGTTGGCACTGGTGCCAGCTTGGGTCTGGGAGGCATCCTGCGTATCGCGGATTTTCAGGAGCCACCCGGCCCTCGGGCCTATGGCCCCAAACATAAACAACGGGCCTTTCCCTCTGAAACAAAACTCACCAGCCCCGGTCCTTGATGGCAGATTGTGGGACTCCGTTGGCACTATCAAACCAGCCCGAGTTGGCACTGGTGCCAGCTTGGGTCTGGGAGGCATCCTGCGTATCGCGGATTTTCAGGAGCCAACCCGGCCACTCCGGGCCTATGGCCCCAAACATAAACAACGGGCCTTTCCCTCTGAAACAAAACTCACCAGCCCGGTCCTTGATGGCAGATTGTGGGACTCCGTTGGCACTATCAAACCAGCCCGAGTTGGCACTGGTGCCAGCTTGGGTCTGGGAGGCATCCTGCGTATCAGATTTTTCAGGAGCCAACCCGGCCACTCCGGGCCTATGGCCCCAAACATAAACAACGGGCCTTTCCCTCTGAAACAAAACTCACCAGCCCGGTCCTTGATGGCAGATTGTGGGACTCCGTTGGCACTATCAAACCAGCCCGAGTTGGCACTGGTGCCAGCTTGGGTCTGGGAGGCATCCTGCGTATCGCGGATTTTCAGGAGCCAACCCGGCCACTCCGGGCCAGTGGCCCCAAACATAAACAACGGGCCTTTCCCTCTGAAACAAAACTCACCAGCCCGGTCCTTGATGGCAGATTGTGGGACTCCGTTGGCACTATCAAACCAGCCCGAGTTGGCACTGGTGCCAGCTTGGGTCTGGGAGGCATCCTGCGTATCGCCGGATTTTTCAGGAGCCCGGCCGGCCACTCGGGCCTATGGCCCCAAACATAAACAAGCGGGCCTTCCCCTCTGAAACAAAACTCACCAGCCCCGGTTCTTGATGGCAGATTGTGGGACTCCGTTGGCACTATCAAACCAGCCTGAGTTGGCACTGGGTGCCAGCTTGGGTCTGGGAGGCATCCTGCGTGTCGCCGGATTTTCAGGAGCCAACCCGGCCACTCTGGGCCTATGGCCCCAAACATAAACAACGGGCCTTTCCTCTGAAACAAAACTCACCAGCCCCGGTCCTTGATGGCAGATTGTGGGACTCCGTTGGCACTATCAAACCAGCCCGAGTTGGCACTGGTGCCAGCTTGGGTCTGGGAGGCATCCCTGCGTATCGCTGATTTTCAGGAGCCAGCCGGCCACTCCGGGCCTGTGGCCCCCAAACATAAACAACGGTCCTTTCCCTGGCAAAAAAAACTCACCAGCCCCGGTTCTTGATGGCAGATTGTGGGACTCCGTTGGCGGTATCAAACCAGCCTGATTTGGCACTGGTGCCTGCCTTGGGTCTGGGAGGCATCCTGCGTATCAGCGGATTTTCAGGAGCCAACCCGGCCACTCGGGCCTAGTGGCCCCAAACATAAACAACGGGCCTTTCCTCTGAAACAAAACTCACCAGCCCGATCCTTGATGGCAGATTTGGGGACTCCGTTGGCACTATCAAACCAACCCCAGATGGCAGTTGTGCCAGCGTGGGTCTGGGAGGCATCCTGCGTATCAGCACCCAGTTTTTCAGGAGCCAACCCGGCCACTCGGGCCTATGGCCCCAAACATAAACAGCGGGCCTTTCCCTCTGAAACAAAACTCACCAGCCCGGTCCTTGATGGCAGATTGTGGGACTCCATTGGCACTATTAAACCAGCCCGAGTTGGCACTGGTGCCAGCTTGGGTCTGGGAGGCATCCTGCGTGTCGCGGATTTTCAGGAACCTGCCGGCCACTCTGGGCCTATGGCCCCAAACATAAACAAGTGCCTTTCCCTCTGAAACAAAAGTCACCAGCCCGGTTCTTGATGGCAGATTGTTGGACTCCGTTGGCACTATCAAACCAACCCGAGTTGGTACTGGTGCCAGCTTGGGTCTGGGAGGCATCCTACGTGCTCGCCGATTTTTCAGGAGCCAGCCCGGCCACTCCGGGCCAATGGCCCCAAACATAAACAACGGGCCTTTTCCTGTGAAACAAAACTCACCAGCCCCAATTCCTGATGGCAGATTGTGGGACTCCGTTGGCACTATCAAACCAGCCCGAGTTGGCACTGGTGCCAGCTTGGGTCTGGGAAAGCATCCTGCGTATCGAGCTGGCACCAGTTCCAACTGGGGTTGGTTTGATGGTTCCAGCGGAAAACAATCTCCTGATCAGAACGGGGCTGGCGACTTTGTTTCGAGGGAAAGTCCGTAGTTTATGTTTGGGGGCCATAGGCCTGGGTGGCCGTCTGGCTCCTGAAAATCCGCGATACGCAGGGAAGCCTCCCAGACCCAAGATGGCACCTGTGCCAACTTCGGGCTGGTTTGATAGTGCCAGCAGTTCCCACAATGTGCCATCAGAGCGAGGGGGCTGGTGACTTTTTGTTTCAGCGGGAAAGGCCGTTGTTTATGTTTTTGGGGCCACAGCCGGGGTGTGGCGGGCTCCTGAAAATCCGCGATGCTCAGGATGCCTCCCCAGACAAAAAGCAGGCACCTGTGCCAACACAGGCTCGTTTTATACTGCCAGCGGAGTCCCACAATCTGCCATCAGGACCGGGGCTGATGAGTTTTGTTTCAGAGGAAAGGCCCGTTGTTTTAAGTTTGGGGGCCACAGACCACGAGCCGTTGCCAGCTGGCTCCTGAAAATCAGCGATACCCAGGATGCCTCCCCGACACAAGCTGGCACCTGCCAACTTCGGGCTGGTTTGATAGTGCCAACGGAGTCCCTGGCAATCTGCCATCAAGGACCGGGACTGGAGAGTTTTGTTTCAGAGGGAAAAGGCCGTTGTTTATGTTTGGGGGCCACAGGCGGAGTGGCGGCTGTCTCCTGAAAATCAGCGATCACGTGGGGATGCCTCCCAGACCCAAGCTGGCACCCGTGCCAACTGGGGTTGGTTTGATAGTGCCAACGGAGTCCCCACAATGTGCGATCAAGAACCGGGGCTTGCGGCTTTTTGTTTCGAGGTAAAGGCCCTTAGTTTATGTTTGGGGGCCATAGGCCCAGAGTGGCGGCGGGCTCCTGAAAATCCGCGATGCCTGGGATGCCTCCCAGACCCAAGCTGGCACCAGTGCCAACTCGGGCTGGTTTGATAGATGCCAGCGGGTCCCACAATCTGACATCAAAACCCGCGGCTGGATAGATTTGTTTGCCTGGGACTGGCCCATTGATTATGTTTGTGGGCCATAGGCCGGGAGGGCCGGCTGGGACCTGAAAATCAGCGATGCGCCAGGATGCCTCCCAGACCCAAGCAGGCACCTGTGCCAACTCAGGCTCGTTTTATACTGCCAACGGACTCCCACAATCTGCCATCAGAACCGGGGCTGCTGAGTTTTGTTTCAGAGGAAAAGGCCATTGATTATGTTTGGGGGCCACTGGCCTGGGTGGCGGCTGGCTCCTGAAAATCCGTGATCACGCCAGGATGCCTCCCAGACCCAAGCTGGCACCTGTGCCAGCTTCGGGGTTGGTTTAATAGTGCCAACATGGGTCCAACAATCTGCCATCAGGACCCGGGGCTGGTTTTTTTTCAGAGGGAAAGGCCCGTTGATTATGTTTGGGGGCCATGGTCCCGGAGTGGCGGCTGGCTCCTGAAAATCCCGCGATATGCAGGATGCCTCCCCAGACCCAAGCAGGCACCAGTGCCAAATCGGGCTGGTTTGATAGTGCCAGCGAGGTCCCACAATCTGCCATCCAGGACCGGGGCTGGGGGCCGTTGTTTTGTTTCAGCTGGGGGAAAAAACTCAGGATGCCCAGGCACCAGTTGTTTATGTTTACAATCTACCCAGAACGGGGCTGGTGAGTTTTTGTTTCAGAGGAAAAGCCCGTTGTTTTATGTTTGGGGCTGGCCTTAAAGCCGGCTGGCTCCTGAAAATCCGTGATCGCAGGATGCCTCCCAGACCCAAGCTGGCACCTGTGCCAACTTCGGGCTGGTTTAATAGTGCCAATGGAGTCCCACAATCTGCCATCAGGACCGGGGCTGGTGAGTTTTGTTTCAGAGGGAAAGGCCCGTTGTTTATGTTTGGGGGCCATAGGCCGGGTGGCGGCTGGCTCCTGAAAATCCGCGATATGCAGGATGCCTCCCAGACCCAAGCTGGCACCAGTGCCAGCTTGGGCTGGTTTTGATAGTGCCAGCGGAGTCCCACAATCTGCCATCAGGACGGGGCTGGTGACTTTTTTTTCAGAGGGAAAGGCCGTTGTTTATGTTTGGGGGCCATAGGCCCGGGTGGCCGGCTGGCTCCTGAAAATCAGCGATATGCAGGATGCCTCCCAGACCCAAGCAGGCACCAGTGCCAAACTCGGGCTCGTTTTATAGTGCCAACGAGGTCCACAATCTGCCATCAGGGACCGGGGCTGGTGAGTTTTGTTTCAGAGGGAAAGGCCCGTTGTTTTATGTTTGGGGGCCACTGGCCGGAGGTGGCGGCTGGCTCCTGAAAATCGCGATCGCGGGATGCCTCCCAGACCCAAGCTGGCACCTGTGCCAACTCGGGCTGGTTTGATAGTGCCAGCGGGGTCCCACAATCTGCCATCAGGAATTGGGGCTGGTGAGTTTTGTTTCAGAGGGAAAGGCCCGTTGTTTATGTTTGGGGCCACAGGCCCGGAGTGGCGGCTGGCTCCTGAAAATCGCGATCGTGTGGGATGCCTCCCAGACCCAAGCTGGCACCAGTACCAATTGGGTTTGGTTTGATAGTGCCAACGGAGTCCAACAATCTGCGATCAAGAACCGGGGCTGGCGACTTTTGTTTCAGAGGGAAAGGCACTTGTTTATGTTTGGGGGCCATAGGCCAGAGTGGGCGGCAGGCTCCTGAAAATCAGCGATCGCAGGATGCCTCCCAGACCCAAGCAGGCACCAGTGCCAACTCGGGCTTGTTTAATAGTGCCAATGGAGTCCCACGATCTGCCATCAGGACCAGGGCTGGTGAGTTTTGTTTCAGAGGAAAGGCCCGTTGTTTATGTTTGGGGCCATAGGCCGGAGTGGCGGCTGGCTCCTGAAAATCCGTGATACGCAGGATGCCTCCCAGACCCAAGCTGGCACAACTGCCATCTGGGGTTGGTTTGATACAGCCAACGGAGTCCCACAATCTGCCATCAGGACCGGGGCTGGTGAGTTTTGTTTCAGAGGGAAAGGCCCGTTGTTTATGTTTGGGGGCCGCTGGCCGGAGTGGCCGGCTGGCTCCTGAAAATCCGTGATACGCAGGATACCTCCCAGACCCAAGGAGGCACCAGTGCCAAATCGAGCTGGTTTTATACTGCCAACGGAATCCCACAATCTGCCATCAGGAATTGGGGCTGGTAAGTTTTGTTTGCAGAGGGAAAGGGCTGGTGTTTATGTTTGGGGGCCATAGGCCGGAGTGGGCGGCTGGGTCCTGAAAATCCAGCGTCACGCCAGGATGCCTCCCAGACCCAAGCTGGCACCAGTGCCAACTCGGGCTGGTTTGATAGTGCCAACGGAGTCCCACAATCTGCCATCAAGGACCGGGACTGGAGAGTTTTGTTTCAGAGGGAAAGGCCCGTTGTTTATGTTTGGGGGCCATAGGCCCAGAGTGGCGGGCTGGCTCCTGAAAATCCAGCGATCGTAGG
This sequence comes from Camarhynchus parvulus, assembly GCF_901933205.1. Classification (NCBI taxonomy): domain Eukaryota; kingdom Metazoa; phylum Chordata; class Aves; order Passeriformes; family Thraupidae; genus Camarhynchus; species Camarhynchus parvulus. Next base: position 41,761 of record NW_022148127.1, read on the forward strand.
ATGCCTCCCAGACCCAAGCTGGCACCAGTTCCAACTGGGGTTGGTTTGATAGTGCCAACGGAGTCCCACAATCTGCGATCAAGAACGGGGCTGGCGGCTTTTGTTTCGAGGTAAAGGCCCTTAGTTTATGTTTGGGGGCCATAGGCCCAGAGTGGCGGCGGGCTCCTGAAAATCCACGATACGCAGGATGCCTCCCAGACCCAAGCTGGCACCAGTGCCAACTCGGGCTGGTTTGATAGTGCCAACGGAGTCCCACAATCTGCCATCAAGGACCGGGGCTGGTTAGTTTTGTTTCAGAGGGAAAGACCCGTTGTTTATGTTTGGGGCCACAGGCCGGGTGGCCGGCTGGCTCCTGAAAATCGGGCGATACGCAGGATGCCTCCCCAGACCCAAGCTGGCACCAGTGCCAACTTCCGGGCTGGTTTGATAGTGCCAATGGAATCCCACAATCTGCCATCAAGAACCGGGACTGGAGAGTTTTGTTTCAGAGGGAAAAGCCCGTTGTTTATGTTTGGGGGCCACAGGCCCGGAGTGGCCGGCTGGCTCCTGAAAATCCGTGATATGCGCGGGATGCCTCCCAGACCCAAGCTGGCACCTGTGCCAATTGGGGTTGGTTTGATAGTGCCAACAGAGTCCAACAATCTGCGATCAAGAACCGGTGCTGGCGACTTTTGTTTCTGAGGGAAAGGCCCTTAGATTATGTTTGGGGGCCATAGTCCCAGAGTGGCGGCAGGCTCCTGAAAATCCACGATACGCAGGATGCCTCCCAGACCCAAGCTGGCGCCAGTGCCAGCTCGGGCTGGTTTGATAGTGCCAACGGAGTCCCACATCTGCCATCAGGACCGGGACTGGGGAGTTTTGTTTCAGCGGGAAAAGCCCGTTGTTTATGTTTTGGGGCCACAGGCCGAGGTGGCCGGCTGGCTTCTTAAAATCCGCGATCGTGGGATGCCTCCCAGACCCAAGCTGGCACCAGTTCCAACTGGGGTTGGTTTGATAGTTCCAACGGAATCCCACAATCTCCATCAAGAACGGGGCTGGCGACTTTGTTTTCGAGGGAAAGTCCCGTAGTTTATGTTTGGGGGCCATAGGCCTGGAGTGGCCGTCTGGCTCCTGAAAATCCACGATACGCAGGAAGCCTCCCAGACCCAAGATGGCACCAGTGCCAACTCGGGCTGGTTTGATAGTGCCAACGGATTCCCACAATGTGCCATCAAGAACGGGGGCTGGTGACTTTTGTTTCAGCGGGAAAGGCCCGTTGTTTATGTTTTGGGGCCACAGCCCCGGTGGCGGCGGGCTCCTGAAAATCCGCGATACGCAGGATGCCTCCCAGACCCAAGCAGGCACCTGTGCCAACACAGGCACGTTTTATACTGCCAACGGAGTCCCACAATCTGCCATCAAGGACCGGGGCTGATGAGTTTTGTTTCAGAGGGAAAGGCCCGTTGTTTAAGTTTGGGGGCCACAGACCCGGAGTTGCCAGCTGGCTCCTGAAAATCCGCGATACCCAGGATGCCTCCCCGACACAAGCTGGCACCCCTGCCAACTCGGGCTGGTTTGATAGTGCCAACGGAGTCCCACAATCTGCCATCAGGAATTGGGGCTGGTTAGTTTTGTTTCAGAGGGAAAGGCCCGTTGTTTATGTTTGGGGGCCACAGGCCCGGAGTGGCTGGCTGGCTCCTGAAAATCTGCGATACGCAGGATGCCTCCCAGACCCAAGCTGGCACCAGTACCAATTGGGGTTGGTTTGATAGTGCCAACGGAGTCCAACAATCTGCGATCAAGAACCGGGGCTGGCGACTTTTGTTTCCGAGGGAAAGGCACTTAGATTATGTTTGGGGGCCATAGGCCCAGAGTGGCCGGCAGGCTCCTGAAAATCCGCGATACGCAGGATGCCTCCCAGACCCAAGCAGGCACCAGTGCCAACTCGGGCTTGTTTAATAGTGCCAATGGAGTCCCACGATCTGCCATCAGGACCAGGGCTGGTGAGGTTTTGTTTCAGAGGGAAAGGCCCGTTGTTTATGTTTGGGGGCCATAGGCCGGAGTGGCCGGCTGGCTCCTGAAAATCCGCTGATACGCAGGATGCCTCGCAGACCCACGCTGGCACAACTGCCATCTGGGGCTGGTTTGATAGTGCCAACGGAGTCCCACAATCTGCCATCAAGGACCGGGACTGGAGAGTTTTGTTTCAGAGGGAAAAGACCGTTGTTTATGTTTGGGGGCCACAGGCCCGGAGTGGCCGGCTGTCTCCTGAAAATCCGCGATACGTAGGATGCCTCCCAGACCCAAGCTGGCACCCGTGCCAACTGGGGTTGGTTTGATAGTGCCAACGGAGTCCCACAATGTGCGATCAAGAACCGGGGCTTGCGGCTTTTGTTTCCGAGGTAAAGGCCCTTAGTTTATGTTTGGGGCCATAGGCCCAGAGTGGCCGGCGGGCTCCTGAAAATCCACGATACGCAGGATGCCTCCCAGACCCAAGCTGGCACCAGTGCCAACTCGGGCTGGTTTGATAGTGCCAACGGAGTCCCACAATCTGACATCAAGAATTGCGGCTGGATAGATTTGTTTGCCTGGGACTGGCCCATTGATTATGTTTGTGGGCCATAGGCCCGGAGTGCCGGCTGGGACCTGAAAATCCGCGATACGCAGGATGCCTCCCAGACCCAAGCTGGCACCTGTGCCAACTCAGGCTCGTTTTATACTGCCAACGGAGTCCCACAATCTGCCATCAAGAACCGGGGCTGCTGAGTTTTGTTTCAGAGGGAAAGGCCCATTGATTATGTTTGGGGGCCACAGGCCCGGAGTGGCCGGCTGGCTCCTGAAAATCCGTGTTACGCAGGATGCCTCCCAGACCCAAGCTGGCACCTGTGCCAATTGGGGTTGGTTTGATAGTG
>NW_022148128.1:0-44400 GCF_901933205.1 Camarhynchus parvulus
GCTTTCCACTATGTCTCGCAAGGAGAAACTGTGCCAGGACACAAAAACATCTCCTATCGTGTTCTAGGAGGTTGCACAAAGGTTGGCAGAGTGTTTTGCACCAAGGAAAAGAAACTCGTCCAAAACTCTTCTATTGCAATATTCATGTGAATGCAAAAGGCAGGAGAGTGGTAAGGCAAATACTGTTTTCCATCAGTTTGCAAAATGCACCCACAATGCCAGTGTTGTGCTGCCGTCGTTCTTCGCCTTTAAGCCGCCTCTTTTGTCACCGCCACACCTTAGCAAAAATCTTTCTCACTATGTCTCGCAAGGAGAAACTGTGCCAGGACAGAAAACATCTCCTATCGTGTTCTAGAGGTTGCACAAAGGTTTGCAGAGTGTTTTGCACCAAGGAAAAGAAAGTCGTCCAAAACTCCTTCTTTTTGCAATATTCATGTGAATGCAAAAAAGGTAGGAGAGTGGTAAGGTAACTGTTTTCTATCTGTTTGCAAGCTGCACCAACAATGCCAGTGTTTTGCTGCTTTGTTCTTCGCCTTTGGGAAGATTTCTTTTCTCACTATGTCTCGGTGGCGATGAAAGCGTTTGTTTCAGGAAAGAGCATTTTTCTAGGGTTGCACAAAAGCTAGTGTTTGCCCGAGGAGCGCTGCTCCTTCCTTTTCATCGTGTTCTCGACAGGCGCTTTTTCTTCAGTTTGAGCTCTGTTTTCTTCGTCCTTTAGCGTCTGTTGTCACCTACACCTTAGAAAAAATTTTTCCCACTATGTCTCGCAAAAGGAGAAACTGTGCCGGAACCGAAGAAACATCTCTATAGTGACCCACCAGAGTTGCACAGGTTTTGGCGCAGTGGGCACCAAGGAAAGAAAGTTGTCCAAAAACTCAGCCTTCTTTTCAATATTCATAATGAATGCAAAGGCGCAGGGTGGTAAGGCATTGTTTTCCATCAGTTTGCAAAAATGCACACACAATGCCAGTGTTGTGCTGCTTCTGTTTTGTCCTTTAGCGTCTCTTGTCACCTACACCTTTAGAAAAGCTTTCACTATGTCTTGCAAAAGAAAACTGTGCCAGGACAGGAAAACATCTCCTTATCGTGTTCTAGAGGTTGCACAAAGAGTTTGCAGAGTGTTTTTGCACCAAGGAAAAAAAAGTCGTCCAAAACTCTTCTATTGCATATCTTGTGAATGCAAAAGGCAGGAGAGAGTGGTACTGTTTTCCAATCCGTTTGCAAAATGCACCCACAATGCCAGTGTTGTGCTGCTTCGGTCCTTTTTAGCGCCTCTTGTCACCTACACCTGAAAAAATGTGTCGGTAAGGAGAAACTGTGCCAGGACAGAAAACATCTCCTATCATGTTCTAGAGGTTGCACAAAGGTTTGCAGAGTGTTTTGCACCAAGGAAAAAGAAAGTTATCGTCCAAAACTACTTCTATTACAACATTCATGTGAATGCAAAGGCAGAGTGGTGGCACTGTTTTCCATCCGTTTGCAAGCTGCAACTCCACAATGCCAGTGTTGTGCTGTTCGCTTCATGGCCTTTTTGTCACCTCAATCTTAGGAAAACCTTTCCCACTATGTCTCGCAAGGAGAAACTGTGCCAGGACAGAAAACATCTCCTATCATGTTCTAGAGGTTGCACAAAGGTTTGTACAGTGTTTTGCACCAAGGAAAAGAAACTCGTCCAAAACTCCTTCTTTTTCAATATTCATGGCGTGAATGCAAAGGCAGGAGAGTGGTAAGGTTACTGTTTTCCATCAGTTTGCAAAATGCACACACAATGCCAGTGTTGTGCTGCTTCGTTTTGGCCTTTAGCCTTTGTCACCTACACCTTTAGAAAAAGCTTTCACTAAGCTACCGGAGAAACTGTGCCCAGGACAGAGAAACATCTCTATCTTTCGAGGTTGCTAAAGTTTTGCATTGTGTTTTGCACCAAAGAAAAGAAAGTTGTCCAAAAACTCCTTCTTTTTCAATATTCATGTGAATGCAAAGGCAGGAGAAAGATTGTTTTCCATGGGTTTGACCTGCACACTTGCCTTTGGAGCTTCTGTTTTCGCCTTTAGCGCCTCTTGTCACCTACCTTTAGAAAAAAGCTTTCCCACTATGTCTGGCAAGTAGAAACTGTGCCAGGACAGAAAAACATCTCCCATCGTGGTTCTAGAGGTTGAACAAAGGTTTGTACAGTGTTTTGCACCAAAGGAAAAGAAAGTCGCCCAAAACCCTCCTATTACAATATTAATGTGAATGCAAAAAGGCAGGAGAGTGGTAAGGTACTGTTTTATATCGTTTGCAAGCTGCACCCACAATGCCAGTGTTGTGCCGCTTCGTTTTGTCCTTTAGCGCCTCTTGTCACCCACACCTCTTAGGAAAAAAGCTTTCTTCACTATGTCTCAAGTAAGGAGAAACTGTGCCAGGACAGAAAACATCTCCTATCGAGTTCTAGAGGTTGTACAAAGGTTTACAGAGTGTTTTGCACTCAGGAAAAGAAACTCATCCAAAAACTCCTTCTATTGCAATATTCATGTGAATGCAAAAGGCAGTAGAGTGGTAAGGTAATTGTTTTCTATCAGTTTGTAAAATGCAAACACAATGCCAGTGTTGTGCCGCCTCGTCAGCCCTTTTAGCCGCCGAAGGTTTAGAAAAAACCTTCTCACTCCTGTCTACTGGAGGCCAGGAAGCGTTTCTGTTCTAGAGGCAAGAATAGTACAGTGTTTTGCACCAAGGAAAAGAAAGTTGTCCAAAAACCTTCTTTCAATATTCATGCCGAAAAAGGCAGCCTGGGACCGGGCGGTTAGCTTCATCAGTTTGCAAAATGCACACACAGCCAGATTTTGTGCCTTTGGCGGCCTTAGCTGTCACCTACACCTTAGCAAAAGCTTTCCCACTATGTCTGGCAAGGAGAAACTGTGCCAGGACAGAAAACATCTCCTATCGTGTTCTAGAGGCTGCACAAAGGTTTTGTAGAGTGTTTTGCACCCAAGGAAAAGAAAGTTGTCCGAAAACTCCTTCTATTGCCATATTCATGTGAATGCAAAAGGCAGGAGAGTGGTAGCGTAATTGTTTTCCCATCCGTTTGCAAATGCACACACAATGCCAGTGTTGTGCCGTTTCGTTTTGTCCCCAAGTATGTTCTTGTCACCTACACCTTAGAAAAGCTTTCCCACTATGTCCGGCAAGGAGAAACTGTGCCAGACAGAAAATATCTCCTATCGTAATTTAGAGGTTGCACAAAAGGTTTGTACAGTGTTTTTGTAATCAAGGAAAAGAAAGTCGTCCAAAAATCCTTCTATTACAATATTCATGTGAATGCAAAAGGCAGGAGAGTGGTAAGGTACTGTTTTCCATCAGTTTGCAAAATGCACCTACAATGCCAGTGTTGTGCTGCTTCCTTTTTGTCCTTTAGCCGCCTCTTGTCACCTACACCTTTAGAAAAAAGCTTTCACTATGTCTGGTAAGGAGAAACTGTGCTAGACAGAAAAAACATCTCCTATCGCGTTCTAGAGGTTGCACAAAGGTTTGCAGAGTGTTTTGCACCAAGGAAAAGAAAGTCCAAAAACTCCTTCTATTACAATATTAATGTGAATGCAAAAGGCAGGAGAGTGGTAAGGCATTGTTTTCCATCAGTTTGTAAAAATGCACCCACAATGCCAGTGTTGTGCTGCTGTTCATGGCCTTTAGCCTCTTTGTCACCTGGCTACCTTAGAAAAAGCTTTCACTATGTCTCTCTGCAAGGAGAAACTGGGCCAGGACAGAAAAACATCTCCCCATCGTGTTCTAGAGGTTGCACAAAGGTTTGCAGAGTGTTTTGCACCAAGGAAAAGAAACTCGTCCAAAACCCCTTCTTTTTCAATATTCATGTGAATGCAAAAGGCAGGAGAGTGGTAAGGTACTGTTTTCCATCAGTTTGCAAAATGCACACACAATGCCAGTGTTGTGCTGCTTCGCTTTGTCCTTAGCCGCCTCTTGTCACCTACACCTTTAGAAAACCTTTCACTATGTCTGGCAAAAAGGAGAAAACTGTGCCAGGACAGAAAACATCTCCTATCGGCTCTAGAGGTTGCACAAAGGTTTGTACAGTGTTTTGCACCAAGGAAAAGAAAGTTGTCCAAAACTCCTTCTTTTTCAATATTCATGTGAATGCAAAAAGGCAGGAGAGTGGTAAGGTAATTTTTCCATCGTTTGCAAAATGCACACACAATGCCAGTGTTGTGCTTCGCTTTTTGTCATTTAGCCGCCTCTTTGTCACCTAACCTTAGCAAAAAGCTTTCTTTATGCTATGTCTCGCAAGGAGAAACTGTGCCAGGACAGAAAACATCTCCTATCGTGTTCTAGAGGCTGCACAAAGGTTTGCAGAGTGTTTTGCACCAAGGAAAAGAAACTCGTCCAAAACTCCTTCTTTTCCAATATTCATGTGAATGCAAAAGGCAGGAGAGAGTGGTAAGGTACTGTTTTCCATCAGTTTGCAAAATGCACACACAATGCCAGTGCTGTGTGCTTCGCTTTGTCCTTTAAAGCCTCTTGTCACCTACACCTTAGAAAAGCTGTCCCACTATGTCTCGCAAGGAGAAACTGTGCCAGGACAGAAAACATCTCCTATCGTGTTCTAGGAGGTTGCACAAAGGTTTGTACGTGTTTTGCACCAAGGAAAAAGAGCGGTCCAAACTCCTTCTTCAATATTCATGTGAATGCAAAAGGCAGGAGAGTGGTAAGGTACTGTTTTCCATCAGTTTGCAAAATGCACACACATGCCAGTGTTTTGTGCTTCGCCCATGTCCTTTAGCGTCTCTTGTCACCTTCACCTTTAGAAAAGCTTTCTCACTATGTCTGCAAGGTAAGGAGAAACTGTGCCAGGACAGAAAACATCTCCCTATCGTGTTCTAGAGGTTGCACAAAGGTTTGCAGAGTGTTTTGCACCAAAGGAAAAGAAATCTCATCCAAAAACTCCTTCTTTTGCAATATTCATGTGAATGCAAAAGGCAGGAGAGTGGTAAGGTACTGTTTTCCATCAGCTTGCAAAATGCACACAAAATGCCAGTAAGTTGTGTGCTTCGCTTTGTCCTTTAGCGTCTCTGTTGTCCCTACAGCTTAGAAAAAAAGCTAACTATGTCTCGCAGAAGGAGAAACTGTGCCAGGACAGAAAACATCTCCCTATCGTGTTCTAGAGGTTGCACAAAGGTTTGCAGAGTGTTTTGCACCAAGGAAAAGAAACTCGTCCAAAACTACTTCTTTTTCAATATTCATGTGAATGCAAAAGGCAGGAGAGTGGTAAGGTACTGTTTTCCATCAGGTTGCAAAATGCACACACAATGCCAGTGTTGTCAGCCTGCCTCGGGTGAAGATTTTAGCATCTCTTGTCACCGGAGGCTTAGAAAAAACTTTTCGCACTATTGTGCTCTCGCAAGGCGGAGAACTGAGCCAGGACAGAAAAACACTCTATCGCTTGTTCGAGGGTTGCAAAAGGTTTGCAGCCTGTTGTCACCAACGAATTAGCCAAAAGCTTCCAAAACTCCTGGCAAGGAGGCACTGTGCCAGGACAGAAAACATCTCCCATCGTGTTCTAGAGGTTGCACAAAGGTTTGCAGAGTGTTTGCACCATGAAAAGAAAGTCGCCCAAAACTCTATTACAATATTCATGTGAATGCAAAAGGCAGGAGAGTGGTAAGGTAATTTTCTATCCAGCAGTAAGCTACACCCACAATGCCAGTGTTGTGCTGCTCGCTCTTCACCTTTAGCGCTCTCTTGTCACCTACACCTTTTAGGAAAAGCTTTCCCACTATGTCTCTCATGAGAAACTGTGCCAGGACAGAAACATCTCCTATCGGTTCTAGAGGTTGCAACAAAGGTTTGCAGGCATGTTTTTGCACCAAGGAAAAGAAAGCCGTCCAAAACTCCTTCTATTACAATTTTAATGTGAATGCAAAGGCAGGAGAGTGGTAAGGTAATTGTTTTCTATCGCTTCTGTGCTTCACACACAATGCCAGTAAGTTCTGCCGCTCGCTCGGGCTTTTGGGAAGATGCCTCCGGCTAGCGGAGGCGCAATAGCCGGTTCTCACAAGAAAGAGCATTGTGCCGGGCCACAGCCCAGAGCGCTGCTTTCTGCCGTAAAGACGCCTCGACCGGCGCTTAGCTTCTCGAGAGCTCTGTATCTTCGCTTCTTTAGCGCCTTCTTTTGTCACCTACACCTTAGGAAAGTTTTCTGCACTATGTCTCTCAAGTAAGGAGAAACTGTGCCAGGACAGAAAACATCTCCTCATCGTGGTTCTAGATGTTGTACAAAGGTTTGCAGAGTGTTTCCTGCACCCTCAAGGAAAGAAAGTCGTCCAAAACTCCTTCTATTGCAATTTTTAATGTGAATGCAAAGGTAGGAGAGTGGTAAGGTACTGTTTTCTATCATCAGTTTGCAAGCGGCAATCCACAATGCCAGTGTTGTGCTGCTTCGTTTTCTCAGCCTTTAGCGCCTCTTGTCACCTGCTACACCTTAGAAAAAGCTTTTCCACTATGTCTCGCAAGGAGAAACTGTGCCAGGACAGAAAAACATCTCCCATCGGTTCTAGAGGTTGTACAAAGGTTTGCAGAGTGTTTTGCACTAAGGAAAAGAAAGTCGTCCAAAACTCCTTCTATTGCAATATTCATGGACGCAAAAAGGTAGGAGAGTGGTAAGGTACTGTTTTCTATCAGTTTACAAACTGCAACTACAATGCCAGTGTTGTGTCACGGCGTTTCTTCGCTTTCAGAAGATGTCACTTTCCTTCCTCCGGGTTGATCGGAGGCTACAAAGAGGCTTCTTCGCTGAAAGAAAGCATTGTGCCGCCGCTGCGGCGCCCGAGCGCTGGGTTTCTGCCGAAGATTTCGGGACCGGGCGCTTTAGCTTCCTAGAGTTCGCATTCTCTTTAGCGCCTCTTGTCACCTACACCTTTAGCAAAAGCTTTCCCCAATTTCATGTCTCGCGTAAGGAGAAACTGTGCCAGGACCAGAAAACATCTCCTATCGCGGTTCTAGGAGGCTGCAACAAAGGCTCTAAAGAGCCGCTTTTGCACTGCTGAAAAAGAAAGTCGTCCAAAACTCCTTCTATTGCAATATCTATGTGAATGCAAAAGGCACGAGAGTGGTAAGGTACTGTTTTCCATCAGTTTGCAAATGCACCCACAAATGCCAGTGTTGTGCTGCTTCGTTTCTTCGCTTTTAGCTGCCTCTTTTGTCACCTACACCTTTTAGAAAAGCTTTCCCACTATGTCTCGCAAGGAGAAAACTGTGCTGTGACAGTAAAAAACATCTCCTATCGTGTTCTAGAGGTTGCACAAAGGTTTGCAGAGTGTTTTGCACCAAGGAAAAGAAAGCTGTCCACAAAACTCCTTCTTTCTCAATATTCATGTGAATGCAAAAGGCAGTGGTGCACTGCTCTCCATCATTTGCAAAATGCACAATAATAATGCCAGTGTGTTGTGCTGTTTGCTTTCTCCTTTAGCCGCCTTTGCTCACCTATTCCTTAGAAAAGCTTCTCACTATGTCTGGCAAGGAGAAACTGTGCCAGGACAGAAAACATCTCCCATTCGTGGTGTTCTAGAGGTGCTGCACAGTTGTCGGCCAGTGTTTTGCACCTGGGCGAAAAGAGAAAGTTGTCCAAAACTCCTTCTCTTTCAATATTCATGTGAATGCAAAAAGGCAGGAGAGTGGGTAAGGTACTGTTTTCCATCAGTTTGCACACACAATGCCACACGTTGTGCTGCTTCTCGCTTTTGTCCTTTTTAGCCTCTTCTTGTCACCTACACCTTTAGAAAAAGCTTTCACTATGTCTCGCAAGGAGAACTGTGCCAGGACAGAAAAACATCTCCTATCGTGTTCTATGTTGCATCAAAGGTTTCCGTGTTGCAGTGTTTGCACCAAGGAAAGAAAGTTGTCCAAAACTCCCTTTTCAATATTCATGTGAATCGCAAAAGGCAGGAGAGTGGTAAGGTAATTGTTTTCCATCAAGTTTGCAAAATGCACACACAATGCCAGTGTTGTGCCGCTTGCTTTGTCCCTTTTTAGCCGCCTCTTTGTCACCAATCTTAGAAAAGCTTTCTCACTATGTCCCCAAGGAGAAACTGTGCCAGACAGAAAACATCTCCCCTATCGTGTTCTAGGAGGTTGCATCAGCGGTTTCCAGTACAGTGCCTTTGCACCCTGCTGAAAGCATAATATCTATGTGAATGCAAAGGTACAGAGTGGCAATTGTTTTCAAGTTTGCAAAATGCACACAATGCCAGCAGCCGTTTCTGTTTTGTCTCCACACCTTAGAAAAACTTTTCTCAGTCATGTCTCGCAAGGAGAAACTGTGCCAGGATGAAAAAACATCTCCGTGTTCTAGAGGTTGCAATAAAGTTGTACAGTGTTTTGCAACCAAGGAAAAAGTTGTCCAAAAACTCCTTCTTTTTCAATATTCATGTGAAATTGCAAAAGGCAGGAGAGTGGTAAGGTACTGTTTTCCATCAGTTTGCAAAATGCACACACAATGCCAGTGTTGTGCTGCTTCCTTTTGTCCTTTAGCCGCCTCTTGTCACCTACACCTTAGAAAAAACTTTTCACTATGTCTCGCAAGGAGAAACTGTGCCAGGACAGAAAACATCTCCTATCGTGTTCTAGAGGTTGCACAAAGGTTTGTACAGTGTTTTGCACCAAGGAAAAGAAAGTTGTCCAAAACTCCTTCTTTTTCAATATTCATGTGAATGCAAAAGGCAGGAGAGTGGTAAGGTACTGTTTTCCATCAGTTTGCAAAATGCACACACAATGCCAGTGTTGTGCTGCTTCGTTTTGTCCTTTAGCATCTCTTGTCACCTACACCTTAGAAAAAAACTTTTCACTATGTCTCGCAAGGAGAAACTGTGCCAGGACAGAAAACATCTCCTATCGTGTTCTAGAGGTTGCACAAAGGTTTGTACAGTGTTTTGCACCAAGGAAAAGAAAGTTGTCCAAAACTCCTTCTTTTTTTCATATTCATGTGAATGCAAAAGGCAGGAGAGTGGTAAGGTACTGTTTTCCCATCAGTTTGCAAAATGCACACACAATGCCAGTGTTGTGCTGCTTCGTTTTGTCCTTTAGCGCCTCTTGTCACCTACACCTTAGAAAAAGCTTTCTCACTATGTCTCGCAAGGAGAAACTGTGCCAGGACAGAAAACATCTCCTATCGTGTTCTAGAGGTTGCACAAAGGTTTGTACAGTGTTTTGCACCAAGGAAAAGAAAGTTGTCCAAAACTCCTTCTTTTTCAATATTCATGTGAATGCAAAAGGCAGGAGAGTGGTAAGGTACTGTTTTCCATCAGTTTGCAAAATGCACACACAATGCCAGTGTTGTGCTGCTTCGTTTTGTCCTTTAGCCGCTCTTTGTCACCTACACCTTAGAAAAAAGCTTTCTCACTATGTCTTGCAAGGAGAAACTGTGCCAGGACAGAAAACATCTCCTATCGTGTTCTAGAGGTTGCACAAAGGTTTGTACAGTGTTTTGCACCAAGGAAAAGAAAGTTGTCCAAAACTCCTTCTTTTTCAATATTCATGTGAATGCAAAAGGCAGGAGAGTGGTAAGGTACTGTTTTCCATCAGTTTGCAAAATGCACACACAATGCCAGTGTTGTGCTGCTTCGCTTTTGTCCTTTAGCGCCTCTTGTCACCTACACCTTAGAAAAAAACTTTCTCACTATGTCTCGCAAAGGAGAAACTGTGCCAGGACAGAAAACATCTCCTATCGTGTTCTAGAGGTTGCACAAAGGTTTGTACAGTGTTTTGCACCAAGGAAAAGAAAGTTGTCCAAAACTCCTTTTTTTTCAATATTCATGTGAATGCAAAAGGCAGGAGAGTGGTAAGGTACTGTTTTCCATCAGTTTGCAAAATGCACACACAATGCCAGTGTTGTGCTGCTTCGTTTTGTCTTTAGCGCCTCTTGTCACCTACACCTTAGAAAAGCTTTCTCACTATGTCTCTCGTGCAAGGAGAAACTGTGCCAGACAGAAAACATCTCCTATCGTGTTCTAGAGGTTGTAAAGGTTTGTACAGTGTTTGCAACTGCTGAAAGAAACTCGTCCAAAACTCCTCTTTTTTCATAATATTCATGTGAATGCAATGGTGGTACTTTTTCCATCAAGTTTGCAAAAATGCACACACAATTGCCAGGTGTTGTGCTGCTTCGCTTTTGTCCCTTAGCGTCTCTTGTCACCTACACCTTAGAAAAACCCTTCTCAATTATGGCAAGGAGAAACTGTGCCAGGACAGAAAACATCTCCTATCGTTCTAGAGGTTGCACAAAAGTTTGCAGAGTGTTTTTAAACTGCGAAAGAAAGTTGTCCAAAACCCTTCTTTTCAATATTCATGTGAATGCAAAAGGCAGAGAGTGGTAAGGTACTGTTTTCCATCATTTGCAAATGCACAATAATGCCAGTGTTGTGCTGCTTCGTTTTGTCCTTTAGCTGCCTCTTTGTCACCTACACCTTAGAAAACCTTTCTCACTATGTCTCGCAAGGAGAAACTGTGCCAGGACAGAAAACATCTCTATCGTGTTCTAGAGGTTGCAATAAAGGTTTGTACAGTGTTTTGGCACCTGCTGAAAAGAAAGTTGTTTTAAACCCTTCTTTTCAATATTCATGTGAATGCAAAAGGCAGGAGAGTGGTAAGGTACTTGTTTTCCATCAGTTTGCAAAATGCACACACAGTCGCCAGTGTTGTGCCGCTTCGTTTTGTCCTTTAGCCGCCTCTTTGTCAAACCACGTTTTGTAGAAAAAAGCTTTCTAAATTATGTCTCGCAAGGAGAAAACTGTGCCAGGACAGAAAACATCTCCTATCGTGTTCTAGAGGTTGCACAAAGGTTTGTACAGTTTTTGCACCAAGGAAAAGAAAGTTGTCCAAAAACCCTTCTTTTTCAATATTCATGTGAATGCAAAAGGCAGTGAGAGTGGTAAGGTACTGTTTTCCATTGCAAAATGCACACAATGCCAGTGTTGTGCTGCTTCGCTTTGGCCTTTACGCCTCTTGTCACCTACACCTTAGAAAAAACCTTTTTCACTATATGTCTCGGCAAGGAGAAACTGTGCCAGGACAGAAAACATCTCCTATCGTGTTCTAGAGGTTGCACAAAGGTTTGTACAGTGTTTTGCACCAAAAGGAAAAGAAAACATATGTCCAAAACTCCTTCTATTAAAATTTTCATGTGAATGCAAAAGGCAGGAGAGTGGTAAGGGTACTGTTTTCCATCAGTTTGCAAAATGCACACACAATGCCACTGTTGTGCTGTTTCGTTAACGGCCTTTAGCGTCTCTTGTCACCTACAACTTAGAAAAGAAGCTGCTATTTTCCTGCAAGGAGAAACTGTGCCAGGACAGAAAACATCTCCTCGTTTCTAGAGGTTGCACAAAGTTTTGGGACAGTGGTTTGCAATGAGGAAAAGAAACTCGTCCAAAAACTCCTTCTATTTCAAATTTTCATGTGAATGCAAAAGGCAGGAGAGTGGTAAGGTAACTGTTTACATCAGCCGTGCAAAAACACCTACAATCCAGTGTTGTGCTGCCGTATTGTCCTTAGATCTTTTTGTCACCTACACCTTAGAAAAAGCTTTCTCACTATGTCTCAAGTATGAGAAACTGTTCCAGGACAGAAAAACATCTCCTATCGGTTTTTAGAGGTTTGCCTGCCAGTTTTGCAGAGTGTTTTGCACCAAGGAAAAACTCGTCCAAAAACTCCTTCTTTTCCAATTTTCATGTGAATGCAAAAGGCAGGAGAGTGGTAAGGTACTGGCCATCAGTTTGCAAAATGTACACAAATGCCAGGGCGCTTTGCTTCGTTCATGGCCTTTAGCGTCTCTTTGTCACCTACACCTTAGAAAAGCTTTCTCCGCTATGTCTGGCAAGGAGAAACTGTGCCAGGACAGAAAACATCTCCTATCGTGTTCTAGAGGTTGCACAAAGGTTTGTACAGTGTTTTGCACCAAGGAAAAGAAACTCGTCCAAAACTCCTTCTTTTTCAATATTCATGTGAATGCAAAGGCAGGAGAGTGGTAAGGTACTGTTTTCCATCAGTTTGCAAAATGCACACACAATGCCAGTGTTGTGCTGCTTCGTTTTGTCCTTTAGCGTCTCTTGTCACCTACACCTTAGAAAAGTTTTCTCACTATGTCTCGGCGGAGGAAAACTGTGCCAGGACAGAAAAACATCTCCTATCGTGGTTCTAGAGGTTGCACAAAGGTTTGTACAGTGTTTTGCACCAAGGAAAAGAAACTTCGTCCAAAACTCCTTCTTTTCAATATTCATGTGAATGCAAAAAAGGCAGGAGAGTGGTAAGGTACTGTTTTCCATCAGTTTGCAAAATGCACACACAATGCCAGTGTTGTGCTAACTTCTGTTCTTGTCCTTAGCATCTTTGTCACCTACACCTTAGAAAAAGCTTTCTCACTATGTCTCGCAAGGAGAAACGTGCCAGGACAGAAAACATCTCCTATCGTGTTCTAGAGGTTGCAATAAAGGTTTTGCAGAAGTGTTTTGTGCCAAGGAAAAGAAACCGTCCAAAACTCCTTCTTTTTCAATATTCATGTGAATGCAAAAGGCAGGACAGTGGTAAGGTAATGTTTTTCCATCAGTTTGCAAAATGCACACACAATGCCAGTGTTGCGTGCTGCTTACTTTTGTCCTTTAGCCTCTCTTGTCACCTTCCTTAGAAAAAACTTTCTCACTATGTCTCGCAAGGAGAAACTGTGCCCAGGACAGAAAAACATCTCCTATCGTGTGTTCTGAGGGTTTTTACCGAGGTTTTACCCAGGGTGTTTGCACCAAGGAAAAACTCGACAAAACTCCTTCTTTTCCAATATTATTCATGTGAAAGCAAAAGGCAGGACAGTGGTAGGTACTGTTTCTATCGGTTTGCAAATGCACACACAATGCCGTGTTGGCCTGCTTCCTTTCACTCAGCTTTTGGCATCTCTTGGTCACCAACACCTTAGAAAAAGCTTTCTCAATATGTCACCATAAAGGAAACTGTGCCAGGACAGAGAAAACATCTCTATGTGTTCTAGAGGTTGCACAAAGGTTGTACAGTGTTTTGCACCAAGGAAAAGAAAGTTGCCAAAACTCCATGTCTTTTTTTTTCAATATTCATGTAATGCAAAAAGGCAGGGGAGAGTGGTAAGGTACTGTTTTCCATCAGTTTGCAAAATACACAATGCCAGTGTTGTGCTGCAAGCACAATTTTTGTCCTAACAGCGTCTCTTGTCACCTACACCTTAGAAAAAAGCTTTCTCACTATATGTCTCTGCAAAGGGAGAAACTGTGCCAGGACAAGAAACATCTCCTATCGTGTTCTAGAGGTTTGCACAAAGGTTTTGCACAGTGTTTTGCACCAAAGGAAAAAAAAAGTTGTCCAAAACTCCTTCTTTCAATATTCATGTGAATGCAAAAGGCGGGAGAGTGGTAAAGGTACTGTTTTTCCATCGGTTGCAAAATACACACAATGCCAGTGTTGTGCTTTCTTCCTTTGTCGCTGGCGTCTCTTGTCACACCTACACCTTAGAAAAAAGCTTTCTCCACCTTGCCTCCGCGGAAACCTGCCAGGACAGAAAACATCTCCCTTATCGTGTTCTAGAGGTTTGCACAAAGGTTTGTACAGTGTTTTGCAACAAGGAAAAGAAGTTGTCCCAAAACTCCTTCTTTTCAATATTCGTAGTCACAAAGTGGTAGGTACTACATTTTCCATCCGGTTTGCAAAATGCACACACAATGCACCAGTGTTGCATTGCTGCTTCCTTTGTCCTTTAGCGTCTCTTGTCACCTACACCCGAAAAAGCTTTTTCCTCACTATAATCTCCATAAAGGAGGAAACTGTGCCAGGACAGAAACATCTCCTATCGTGTTCTAGAGGTTGCCAAAGGGTTTGTACAGATGTTTTGCACCAAGGGAAAAAACATCCAAAACTCCTTCTTTTTCAATATTCATGTGAATGCAAAGGCAGGAGAGAGTGGTAAGGTACTCTTTTCCATAGGTTTACCAAAATGCACAATGCCAGTGTTGTGCTGCTGCCGTCATGCAAGCGTCTCTTGTCACCTACACCTTAGAAAAAGCTTCTCACTATGTCTGGCAAGAACTGTACTTGACGAAAAACATCTCCTATCGTGTTCTAGAGGTTTGCAAAAAGTTTGTACAGTGTTTTTGCACAAAGGAAAAGAAAGTTGCCCAAAACTCGCTTCTTTTTCAATATTCATGTGAATTCAAAAGGCGGGAGAGTGGTAGAGTACTGTTTCCATCAGTTTGCAAAATGCACACAATGCCAGTGTTGTGCTGCTTCAGCACACCTAGCATCTCTTGTCACCTACACCTTAGAAAAAGCTTTCTCACTATGTCACAAGGAAGCTGTGCCAGGACAGAAAACATCTCTATCGTGTTCTAAGGTTTTTTAAAAGGTTTGTGTACAGTGTTTTGCACCAAAAGGGAAAAGAAAAATGAAAACTCACTTCTTTTCAATGTTCATGTGAATAAAAGGCAGGAGAGTGGTAAGGTACTGTTTTTCCATCAGTTTGCAAAATGCACACTGAAAGTACCAGTGTTGTGCTGCTTCCAGCATAATCCTTTAAGCGTCTCTTGTCACCTACACACACCTTAGAAAAACACTCACTATGCCTCACCAAGGAGAGAGTGCTGTGGAAACATCTCTATAGGTGTTCCTAGTTTTACTGAAATGTTTGCACAGGTGTTTTGCGCAAGGAAAAAAGTTGTCAAAACTCCTTCTTTTCAATATTCATGTGAATGCAAAAGGCAGGAGGTGGTAAGGTACTGTTTTCCATCAGTTTGCAAAATGCACACACAATGCCAGTGTTGTGCTGCTTCCTTCCATGTCCTTTAGCGTCTCTTGTCACCTACACCTTAGAAAAAGCTTTCTCACTATGTCTACAAGGAGAAACTGTGCCAGGACAGAAAACATCTCTATATATATCGTGTTCTAGAGGTTGCACAAAGGTTTGTACAGTGTTTTGCACCAAGGAAAGAAAGTTGTCCAAAACTCCTTCTTTTTCAATATTCATGTGAATGCAAAGGCAGGAGAGTGGTAAGGTACTGTTTTCCATCAGTTTGCAAAATGCACACACAATGCCAGTGTTGTGCTGCTTCGTTTCATGGCCTTTAAGCGTCTCTTGTCACCTACACCTTAGAAAAAAGCTTTCTCACTATGTCTCGCAAGGAGAAACTGTGCCAGGACAGAAAACATCTCCTATCGTGTTCTAGAGGTTGCACAAAAGGTTTGCAAGTGTTTTTTGCACCAAGGAAAAGAAACTTGTCAAAACTCCCTTCTTTTTTCAATATTCATGTGTGAATGCAAAAGGCAGGAGAGTGGTAAGGTACTGTTTTTCCATCAGTTTGCAAAATGCACACACAATGCCAGTGTTGTGCTGCTTCCTTTTGTCCTTTAGCGTCTCTTGTCACCTACACCTTAGAAAAAGCTTTCTCACTATGTCTCGCAAAAGGAGAAACTGTGCCAGGACAGAAAACATCTCTATCGTGTTCTAGAGGTTGCACAAAGGTTTGTACAGTGTTTTTGCACCAAGGAAAAGAAACTTGTCCAAAACTCCTTCTTTTTCAATATTCATGTGAATGCAAAAGGCAGGAGGTGGTAGGGTACTGTTTTCCATCAGTTTGCAAAATGCACACACAATGCCAGTGTTGTGCTGCTTCGTTTCATGTCCTTTAGCGTCTCTTGTCACCTACACCCCTTAGAAAAAAGCTTTTCTCACTATGTCTCGCAAAAGGAGAAACTGTGCCAGGACAGAAAACATCTCTATCTCGTGTTCTAGAGGTTGCACAAAGGTTTGCAGAGTTTTTTTGCACCAAGGAAAAAACTTCGTCAAAACTCCTTCTTTTTTCAATATTCATGTGAATGCAAAAGGCAGGAGATGTGGTAAGGAGACTGTTTTCCATCAGTTTGCAAAATGCACCCACAATACCAGTGTTATTTGATAGGGTTTGCAAGTCTTTTAACATCTCTTGTCACCTACACCTTAGAAAAAGCTTTCTCACTATTCTCGCAAGGAGAAACTGTGCCAGGACAGAAAACATCTCCTATCGTGTTCTAGAGGTTGCACAAAAGGTTTGCACAGTGTTTTGCACCAAGGAAAAAAAGTTGTCCCGAAACTCCTTCTTTTTCAATATTCATGTGAATGCAAAGGCATGAGAGTGGTAAGGTACTGTTTTCCATCAGTTTGCAAAATGCACACACAATGCCAGTGTTCGGTGCTTAAGTTTGTCCTTTTAAGCGTCTCTTGTCACCTACACCTTAGAAAAAACTTTCTCACTATGTCTCGCAAGGAGAAACTGTGCCAGGACAGAAAACATCTCCTATCATGTTCTAGAGGTTGCACAAAGGTTTGTACAGTGTTTTGCACCAAGGAAAAAAACTTTTCAAAACTCCTTCTTTTTCAATATTCATGTGAATGCAAAAGGCAGGAGAGTGGTAAGGTACTGTTTTCCATCAGTTTTACAAAATGCACACACAATGCCAGTGTTGTGCTGCTTCGTTTTAATCTTTAAGCGTCTCTTGTCACCTACAACTTAGAAAAAGCTTTCTCACTGTGTCTTTTAAAGGAGAAACTGTGCCAGGACAAGAAAACATCTCCTATCGTGTTCTAGAGGTTGCACAAATAATTGCAGAGTGTTTTGCACCAAAGGAAAAGAAAGTTCGTCCAAAACTCCTTCTTTTTTCAATATTCATGTGAATGCAAAAGGCGGGAGAGTGGTAAGGTACTGTTTTCCATCAGTTTGCAAAATGCACACACAATGCCAGTGTTGTGCTGCTTCGTTTTGTCCTTTAAGCGTCTCTTGTCACCTACACCTTAGAAAAAGCTTTCTCACTATGTCTGCAAGGAGAAACTGTGCCAGGACAGAAAACATCTCCCTATCGTGTTCTAGAGGTTGCACAAAGGTTTGTACAGTGTTTTGCACCAAGGAAAATAAAAGTTGTCCAAAACTCCTTCTTTTTTCAATATTCATGTGAATGCAAAAGGCAGGAGAGTGGTAAGGTACTGTTTTCCATCAGTTTGCAAAATGCACACACAATGCCAGTGTTGTGCTGCTTCGTTCATGGCCTTTAAGCGTCTCTTGTCACCTACACCTTAGAAAAACCTTTCTCACTATGTCTCGCAAAGGAGAAACTGTGCCAGGACAGAAAACATCTCCTATCGTGTTCTAGAGGTTGCACAAAGGTTTGCAGAGTGTTTTGCACCAAGGAAAGAAAGTTGTCAAAAACTCCTTCTTTTTCAATATTTCATGTGAATGCAAAAGGCAGGAGAGTGGTAAAAGGTACTGTTTTCCATCAGTTTGCAAAATGCACACACAATGCCAGTGTTGTGCTGCTTCGTTTTGTCCTTTAAAGCGTCTCTTGTCACCTACACCTTAGAAAAACTTTTCTCACTATGTCTGGCAAAAAGGAGAAACTGTGCCAGGACAGAAAACATCTCCTATCGTGTTCTAGAGGTTGCACAAAGGTTTGCAGAGTGTTTTTGCACCAAGGAAAAGAAACTTGTCCAAAACTCCTTCTTTTTCAATATTCATGTGAATGCAAAGGCAGGAGAGTGGTAAGGTACTGTTTTCCATCAGTTTGCAAAATGCACACACAATGCCAGTGTTGTGCTGCCGTTTTGGCCTTTAAGCGTCTCTTGTCACCTACACCTTAGAAAAAGCTTTCTCACTATGTCTCGCAAGGGAGAAACTGTGCCAGGACAGAAAACATCTCCTATCGTGTTCTAGAGGTTGCACAAAGGTTTGCAGAGTGTTTTGCACCAAGGAAAGAAAGTTGTCAAAACTCCTTCTTTTTCAATATTCATGTGAATGCAAAAGGCAGGAGACCGGTAAGGTACTGTTTTCCATCTCTTTGCAAAATGCACCCACAATTCCAGTGTTGTGCTGCTTTGTTCATGGCCTTTAGCGTCTCTTGTCACCTACACCTTAGAAAAAGCTTTCTCACTATGTCTCGCAAGGAGAAACTGTGCCAGGACAAGAAAACATCTCCTATCGTGTTCTAGAGGTTGCACAAGGTTTGCAAGTTTTGCACCAAGGAAAAGAAAAGTTGTCAAAACTCCTTCTTTTACAATTTTCATGTGAATGCAAAAGGCAGAAGAGTGGTAAGGTACTGTTTTTTCCATCAGTTTGCAAGCTGCACACACAATGCCAGTGTTGTGCTGCTTAAGTTCTTAAGCCTTTAGCCTCTCTTGTCACCTACACCTTAGCAAAAAGCTTTCCCACTATGTCTACTTAAGGAGAAACTGTGCCAGGACAGAAAACATCTCCTATCGTGTTCTAGAGGTTGCACAAGGTTTTCACAGTGTTTTGCACCAAAGAAAAGAAAGCTCAAAAACTCCTTCTTTTCAATATTCATGTGAATGCAAAAGGCAGGGCGTGGTAGGTACTGTTTTTCCATCAGTTTGCAAAATGCACACACAATGCCAGTGTTGTCCTGTTTGCATTTTGTTTGTAAGTCTCTTTGTCACCTACAACTTAGAAAAACTTTCCCACTATGTCTCGCAAGGAAAAACTGTGCCAGGACGAAAACATCTCCTATCGTGTTCTAGAGGTTGCACAAAGGTTTGCAGAGTGTTTTGCACCAAGGAAAAGTAGTCGTCAAAACTCCTTCTTTTCAATATTCATGTGAATGCAAAAGGCAGGAGAGTGGTAAGCTACTGTTTTCTATCATTTTGCAAGATGCACCTACAATGCCAGTGTTGTGCTGCTTAGTTCTTCGCCTTTAAGCGTCTCTTGTCACCTACACCTTAGAAAAAAGCTTTCTCACTATGTCTCGCAAAGGGAGAAACTGTGCCAGGACAGAAAACATCTCCTATCGTGTTCTAGAGGTTGCACAAAGGTTTGCAGAGTGTTTTGCACCAAAGGAAAAGAAAGTTGTCAAAACTCCTTCTATTTTCAATATTCATGTGAATGCAAAAGGCAGGAGAGTGGTAAGGTACTGTTTTCCATCAGTTTGCAAAATGCACACACAATGCCAGTGTTGTGTTCTGCTTCGTTCATAACACTTTAGCGTCTCTTGTCACCTACACCTTAGAAAAAATCGCTTTCTCACTATGTCCCACTATGTCGCAAGGAGAAACTGTGCCAGGACAGAAAACATCTCCTATCGTGTTCTAGAGGTTGCACAAAAGGTTTGCAGAGTGTTTTTGCACCAAAAGGAAAAAGAAACTTGTCCAAAACTCCTTCTTTTCAATATTCATGTGAATGCAAAGGCAGGAGGTGGTAAGGTACTGTTTTTCATCAGTTTGCAAAATGCACACACAATACCAGTGTTGTGCTGCTTAAGTTCGTTTGTACTTTAAAATCTCTTTGTCCTACCTACACCTTAGAAAAAGCTTTCTCACTATGTCTCACCAAAGGAGAAAATGTGCCAGGACAGAAAACATCTCCTATCGTGTTCTAGAGGGTTGCACAAATGTTTGCAGAGTGTTTTTGCACAAGGAAAAGTTCGTCAAAACTCCTTCTTTTACAATTATTCATGTGTGATTACAAAAGGCAGGAGAGTGGTAAGGTACTGTTTTCCATCAGTTTGCAAAATGCACACACAATGCCAGTGTTGTGCTGCTTCGTTCTATGGCCTTTGGCGTCTCTCGTCACCTCTCCGGAAAAAGCTTTTCTCGCACTATGTCTGCCAAGGAGAGCTGTGCCAGGGACGTAAAAGGCATTGTGCTCCTATCATGTGTTCTTCGAGGTTGCACAAAGGCCAGCAGAGTGGACGGCCCAAAGGCTTCGAAAGAAACTCGTCCCAAAACTCCTTCTATTGCAATTTTCTCATGTCACATACAAAGGCAAAAAGCTTTCTCTATTATGTTTTCATCAGTTTGCAAAATGACAGAAAATGCCAGTGTTGTGTTCTAGAGGTTGCACAAAGGTTTGCAGCGTCTTTTGTCACCAAAACTTAAAATAAGCTTTCTCAAGATGTCACCATCTATTGCAATGTTCATGGACATGCAAAGGCAGAGTGGTATCATGTTCTATCAGGTTGCAAAATGTTTGCAATTCCAGTGTTTTTACCAAAGGTAAAGAAAGGTGCTTAAAACTCCTTCTTTTTTCAATATTCATGTGAATGCAAAGGCAGGAGAGAATGGTAGCTACTGTTTTCCGGGCGCGTTTACAAGCTGCACACGGGACCGGGCAGTGTTGGGAGGAAGCTCCATTAACCCCTTTAAGCGTCTCTTGTCACCTACACCTTAGAAAAAGCTTTCTCACTATGTCTCGCAAGGGAAACTGTGCCAGGACAAGAAAAACATCTCCTATAGGTGTTCTAGAGGTTGCACAAAGGTTTGCAGAGTGTTTTTGCACCAAGGAAAAGAAACTGGAGTCAAAACTCCTTCTTTTTCAATTTTTCATGTGAGATGCAAAAAGGCAGGAGAGTGGTAAAGGTACTGTTTTCCATCAGTTTGCAAAATGCACACACACAATGCCAGTGTTGTGCTGCTTCCTTTGTCCTTTAGCACGTCTCTTGTCACCTCCACCTTAGAAAAAAGCTTTCTCACTCATGTCTCGCAAAGGAAACTGTGCCAGGACAAGAAAACATCTCCTATAGTGTTCTAGAGGTTGCACAAAAGGTTTGCAGAGTGTTTTGCCCAAAGGAAACTCGTCAAAAACTCCTTCTTTTTCAATAATTCATGTGAATGCAAAGGCAGGAGAGTGAGAGGTACTGTTTTTCCATCTGTTTGCAAAATGCACACACACACGCCAGTGTTGTGCTGCTTCCTTTTTGTCCTTTAGCGTCTCTTTGTCACCCCACCTTAGAAAAACCTTTCTCACTATGTCGCCAAAAGGAGAAACTGTGCCAGGACAGAAAACATCTCCTATCGTGTTCACAGAGGTTGCACAAAGGTTTGCAGAGTGTTTTGCACCAAGGAAAAGAAACGTCCAAAACTCCTTCTTTTTTCAATATTCATGTGAATGCAAAGGGCAGGAGAGTGGTAAGGTACTGTTTTCCATCAGTTTGCAAAATGCACACACAATGCCAGTGTTGTGCTGCTTCCTTTTGTCCTTTTAGCGTCTCTTGTCACCTACACCTTAGAAAAAGCTTTCTCACTATGTCTCAGTAAAAGGGAGAAACTGTGCCAGGACAGAAAACATTCCTATCGTGTTCTAGAGGTTGCACAAAAGGTTTGTACAGTGTTTTGCACCAAGGAAAAGAAAGTTGTCCAAAACTCCTTCTTTTCAATATTCATGTGAATGCAAAAGGCAGGAGAGTGGTAAGGTACTGTTTTCCATCAGTTTGCAAAATGCACACACAATGCCAGTGTTGTGCTGCTTCGTTTTGTCCTTTTAGCGTCTCTTGTCACCTACACCTTAGAAAAACCTTTCTCACTATGTCTCGCAAAGGAGAAACTGTGCCAGGACAGAAAAACATCTCCTATCGGTGTTCTAGAGGTTGCACAAAGTTTTGTAGGTGTTTTGCAAAAAGGAAAAGAAAGTTGTCCAAAACTCCTTCTTTTTCAATATTCATGTGAATGCAAAAGGCAGGAGAGTGGTAAGGTAATTGTTTCCATCAGTTTGCAAAATGCACACACAATGCCAGTGTTGTCCTGCTTCGTTTTTCGCCTTTAGCGTCTCTTGTCACCTCCACCTTAGAAAAAGCTTTTCTCACTATGTCTCCAAAGGAGAAACTGTGCCAGGACAGAAAACATCTCCTATCGTGTTCTAGAGGTTGCACAAAGGTTTGCAGAGTGTTTTGCACCAAGGAAATAAAACTCGTCCAAAACTCCTTCTTTTTCAATATTCATGTGAATGCAAAAGGCAGGAGAGTGGTAAGGTACTGTTTTCCATCAGTTTGCAAAATGCACACACAATGCCAGGGTTATTGCTGCCGTTTTGTACTTTAGCATCTCTTGTCAATCTACACCTTAGAAAAACCTTTTCTCACTATGTCTCGCATTCATGAGAAACTGTGCCAGGACAGAAAACATCTCCTATCGTGTTCTAGAGGTTGCACAAAGGTTTGTAGAGTGTTTTGCACCAAGGAAAAGAAACTTGTCCAAAACTCCTTCTTTTTTCAATATTCATGTGAATGCAAAAAGGCAGGAGAGTGGTAAGGTACTGTTTTCCATCAGTTTGCAAAATGCACACACAATGCCAGTGTTGTGCTGCTTTTGTTTTGTCCTTTAAGCGTCTCTTGTCACCTACACCTTAGAAAAGCTTTCTCACTATGTCTCGCAAGGGAGAAACTGTGCCAGGACAGAAAACATCTCCTATCGTGTTCTAGAGGTTGCACAAAAGGTTTGCAGAGTGTTTTGCAACAAGGAAAAGAAACTCATTCCAAAACTCCTTCTTTTTCAATATTCATGTGAATGCAAAAGGCAGGAGAGTGGTAAGGTACTGTTTTCCATCAGTTTGCAAAATGCACCCACAATGCCAGTGTTGTGCTGCTTCGTTCATGTCCTTTAGCGTCTCTTCTCACCTACACCTTAGAAAAGCTTTCCCACTATGTCTCACAAGGAGAAACTGTGCCAGGACAGAAAACATCTCCCTATCGTGTTCTAGAGGTTGCACAAAAGGTTTGCAGAGTGTTTTGCACCAAGGAAAAGAAAGTCATCCAAAACTCCTTCTTTTCAATATTCATGTGAATGCAAAAGGCAGGAGAGTGGTAAGGTACTGTTTTCCATCAGTTTGCAAAATGCACACACAATGCCAGTGTTGTGCTGCTTCGTTCATCGCCTTTAGCGCCTCTTGTCACCTACACCTTAGAAAAAGCTTTCCCACTATGTCTCGCAAGGAGAAACTGTTCCAGGACAGAAAACATCTCCTATCGTGTTCTAGAGGTTGCACAAAGGTTTTGCAGAGTGTTTTGCACCAAGGAAAAGAAAGTTGTCCAAAACTCCTTCTTTTTCAATATTCATGTGAATGCAAAGGCAGGAGAGTGGTAAGGTACTGTTTTCCATCAGTTTGCAAGCTGCACACACAATGCCAGTGTTGTGCTGCTGTTTTGTTCTTTAGCATCCTCGGCCCACCTACACCTTGCAAAAGAAGCTCACTATGTCTCCAAGGAAAAGTGTCCAGGACAAAAAACGCCTTCTATCGGATTCTAGTGGTTGCAAAAAGGCAAGAGTTTGGTACCGTGTATTTTGCAAGCAAGCAAAATGCCAGTTGTCCAAAACTTCGTTCTTTTTCAAGATTCCGCTTTCTGGCTAAAGGCAGGAGAGTGGTTCGGGTACTGTTTTCCATCAGGTTTTGCAAAATTTGCACAATGACCAGTGTTGTGCTCGAGAGCTCTTCTTGTCCTTTTAGCATATCTTGTCACCCACACCTTAGAAAAAGCTTTCCCATTATGTCTCGCAAGGAGAAACTGTGCCAGGACAGAAAACATCTCCCCATCGTGTTCTAGAGGTTGCACAAAGGTTTGCAGAGTGTTTTGCACCAAGAAAAGAAAGTCGTCCAAAACTCCTTCTTTTCAATATTCATGTGAATGCAAAAGGCAGGAGAGTGGTAAGGTACTGTTTTCCATCAGTTTGCAAAATGCACACACAATGCCAGTGTTGTGCTGCTTCGTTCTTGTCCTTTTAGCGCCTCTTGTCACCTACACCTTAGAAAAATCTTTCTCACTATGTCTCGCAAGGAGAAACTGTGCCAGGACAGAAAACATCTCCTATCGTGTTCTAGAGGTTGCACAAAAGGTTTGCAGAGTGTTTTGCACCAAGGAAAAGAAACTTGTCCAAAACTCCTTCTATTTCAATATTCATGTGAATGCAAAAGGCAGGAGTGGTAAGGTACTGTTTTCCATCAGTTTGCAAAATGCACACACAATGCCAGTGTTGTGCTGCTTCGCCTTTGTCCTTTAGCGCCTCTTTGTCACCTACACCTTAGAAAAAGCTTCTCACTATGTCTCGCAAGGAGAAACTGTGCCAGGACAGAAAACATCTCCTATCGTGTTCTAGAGGTTGCACAAAGGTTTGCAGAGTGTTTTGCACCAAGGAAAAGAAAGTTGTCCAAAACTCCTTCTTTTTCAATATTCATGTGAATGCAAAAGGCAGGAGAGTGGTAAGGTACTGTTTTCCATCAGTTTGCAAAATGCACACACAATGCCAGTGTTGTGCTGCTTCGTTTTGTCCTTTAGCCGCCTCTTTGTCACCTACACCTTAGAAAAAACTTTCTCACTATGTCTCGCGAAGGAGAAACTGTGCCAGGACAGAAAAACATCTCCCATCGTGTTCTAGAGGTTGCACAAAGGTTTGCAGAGTGTTTTGCACCAAGGAAAAGAAAGATGTCCAAAAACTCCTTCTTTTTCAATATTCATGTGAATGCAAAAGGCAGGAGAGTGGTAAGGTACTGTTTTCTATCAGTTTGCAAAAATGCACACACAATGCCAGTGTTGTGCTGCTTCGTTGTTCATGGCCTTTAGCGCCTCTTGTCACCTACACCTTAGAAAAATCTTTCTCACTATGTCTCTCGGGAGAAACTGTGCCAGGACAGAAAACATCTCCTCGTGTTCTAGAGGTTGCACAAAGGTTTGCAGAGTGTTTTTGCACCCAGGAAAAGAAAGTTGTCCAAAAACTCCTTCTTTTTCAATATTCATGTGAATGCAAAAGGCAGGAGAGTGGTAAGGTACTGTTTTCCATCAGTTTGCAAAATGCACACACAATGCCAGTGTTGTGCTGCTTCGCTTTGTGGCCTTTAGCATCTCTTGTCACCTACACCTTAGAAAAAGCTTTCCACTATGTCTCGCAAGGAGAAACTGTGCCAGGACAGAAAACATCTCCTATCGTGTTCTAGAGGTTGCACAAAGGTTTGTAGAGTGTTTTGCACCAAGGAAAAGAAAGTTGTCCAAAACTCCTTCTTTTTTCAATATTCATGTGAATGCAAAAGGCAGGAGAGTGGTAAGGTACTGTTTTCCATCAGTTTGCAAAATGCACACACAATGCCAGTGTTGTGCTGCTTCGTTTTGTCCTTTAGCCGCCTCTTGTCACCTACACCTTAGAAAAACCTTTCCCACTATGTCTCCCCAAGGAGAGAAACTGTGCCAGGACAGAAAACATCTCCTATCGTGGTTCTAGAGGTTGCACAAAGGTTTGCAGAGTGTTTTGCACCAAGGAAAAGAAAGTTGTCCAAAACTCCTTCTTTTCAATATTCATGTGAATGCAAAAGGCAGGAGAGTGGTAAGGGTACTGTTTTCCATCAGTTTGCAAATGCACACACAATGCCAGTGTTGTGCTGCTTCGCTTTGTCCTTTAGCGCCTTTGTCACCTACACCTTTAGAAAACCTTTTCACTATGTCTCGCAAGGAGAAACTGTGCCAGGACAGAAAACATCTCCTATCGTGTTCTAGAGGTTGCACAAAGGTTTGCAGAGTGTTTTGCACCAAGGAAAAGAAACTTGTCCAAAACTCCTTCTTTTTTCAATATTCATGTGAATGCAAAAGGCAGGAGAGTGGTAAGGTACTGTTTTCCATCAGTTTGCAAAATGCACACACAATGCCAGTGTTGTGCTGCTTCGTTCATGGCCTTTAGCCTCCTTTGTCACCTACACCTTAGAAAAACCTTTCTCACTATGTCTCGCAAGGAGAAACTGTGCCAGGACAGAAAACATCTCCTATCGTGTTCTAGAGGTTGCACAAAGGTTTGTACAGTGTTTTGCACCAAGGAAAAGAAACTCGTCCAAAACTCCTTCTTTTTCAATATTCATGTGAATGCAAAAGGCAGGAGAGTGGTAAGGTACTGTTTTCCATCAGTTTGCAAAATGCACACACAATGCCAGTGTTGTGCTGCTTCGCTCATGGCCTTTAGCGCCTCTTTGTCACCTACACCTTAGAAAAAAAAGCTTTCTCACTATGTCTCGCAAGGAGAAACTGTGCCAGGACAGAAAACATCTCCCATCGTGTTCTAGAGGTTGCACAAAGGTTTGCAGAGTGTTTTGCACCAAGGAAAAGAAAGTTGTCCAAAACTCCTTCTTTTCAATATTCATGTGAATGCAAAAGGCAGGAGAGTGGTAAGGTACTGTTTTCCATCAGTTTGCAAAATGCACACACAATGCCAGTGTTGTGCTGCTTCTTTTGTCCTTTTTTAGCGTCTCTTTGTCACCTACACCTTAGAAAAAAGCTTTCACTATGTCTCGCAAGGAGAAACTGTGCCAGGACAGAAAACATCTCCTATCGTGTTCTAGAGGTTGCACAAAGGTTTGTAGAGTGTTTTGCACCAAGGAAAAGAAACTCGTCCAAAACTCCTTCTTTTTAATATTCATGTGAATGCAAAAGGCAGGAGAGTGGTAAGGTACTGTTTTCCATCAGTTTGCAAAATGCACACACAATGCCAGTGTTGTGCTGCTTCGTTTTGGCCTTTTAGCGTCTTTGTCACCTACACCTTAGAAAAGCTTTCACTATGTCTCGCAAGGAGAAACTGTGCCAGGACAGAAAACATCTCCTATCGTGGTTCTAGAGGTTGCACAAAAGGTTTGTACAGTGTTTTGCACCAAGGAAAAGAAAGTTGTCCAAAACTCCTTCTTTTTCAATATTCATGTGAATGCAAAAGGCAGGAGAGTGGTAAGGTACTGTTTTCCATCAGTTTGCAAAATGCACACACAATGCCAGTGTTGTGCTGCTTCGTTTTGTCCTTTAGCGTCTTTGTCACCTACACCTTTAGAAAAAGCTTTCACTATGTCTCGCAAGGAGAAACTGTGCCAGGACAGAAAAACATCTCCTATCGTGTTTCTAGAGGTTGCAAAAAAGGTTTGCAGAGTGTTTTGCACCAAGGAAAAGAAACTCGTCCAAAACTCCTTCTTTTTCAATATTCATGTGAATGCAAAAGGCAGGAGAGTGGTAAGGTACTGTTTTCCATCAGTTTGCAAAATGCACACAATGCCAGCCAAGTTGTGCTGCTTTGTTTTGTCCTTTTGTCTCTTGTCACCTACACCTTAGAAAAAGCTTTCCCACTATGTCTCGCAAGGAGAAACTGTGCCAGGACAGAAAACATCTCCTATCGTGTTCTAGAGGTTGCACAAAGGTTTGCAGAGTGTTTTGCACCAAGGAAAAGAAAGTTGTCCAAAACTCCTTCTATTTCAATATTCATGTGAAATGCAAAAGGCAGGAGAGTGGTAAGGTACTGTTTTCCATCAGTTTGCAAAATGCACACACAATGCCAGTGTTGTGCTGCTTCGTTTCATGGCCTTTAGCGCCTCTTTTGTCACCTACACCTTAGAAAAAGCTTTCCCACTATGTCTCGCAAGGAGAAACTGTGCCAGGACAGAAAACATCTCCTATCGTGTTCTAGAGGTTGCACAAAGGTTTGCAGAGTGTTTTGCACCAAGGAAAAGAAAGTCGTCCAAAACTCCTTCTATTTCAATATTCATGTGAATGCAAAAGGCAGGAGAGTGGTAAGGTACTGTTTTCCATCAGTTTGCAAAATGCACACACAATGCCAGTGTTGTGCTGCTTTGTTTTGTCCTTTAGCGTTTTGTCACCTACACCTTAGAAAAAGCTTTCACTATGTCTCTCGCAAGGAGAAACTGTGCCAGGACAGAAAACATCTCCTATCGTGTTCTAGAGGTTGCACAAAGGTTTGCAGAGTGTTTTTTGCACCAAGGAAAAGAAAGTCGTCCAAAACTCCTTCTTTTTCAATATTCATGTGAATGCAAAAGGCAGGAGAGTGGTAAGGTACTGTTTTCCATCAGTTTGCAAATGCACACACAATGCCAGTGTTGTGCTGCTTCGTTCTTGGCCTTTAGCATCTCTTTGTCACCTACACCTTAGAAAAAGCTTTTCCCAATATGTCTCGCAAGGAGAAACTGTGCCAGGACAGAAAACATCTCCTATCGTGTTCTAGAGGTTGCACAAAGGTTTGCAGAGTGTTTTGCACCAAGGAAAAGAAAGTCGTCCAAAACTCCTTCTATTGCAATATTCATGTGAATGCAAAAGGCAGGAGAGTGGTAAGGTACTGTTTTCCATCAGTTTGCAAAATGCACACACAATGCCAGTGTTGTGCTGCTTCGTTTGTGGCCTTAGAGGCCTCTTGTCACCTACAACTTAGAAAAAGCTTTCACTATGTCTCCACTATGCAAGGAGAAACTGTGCCAGGACAGAAAACATCTCCTATCGTGTTCTAGAGGTTGCACAAAGGTTTGCAGAGTGTTTTGCACCAAGGAAAAGAAAGTCGTCCAAAACTCCTTCTTTTACAATATTCATGTGAATGCAAAAGGCAGGAGAGTGGTAAGGTACTGTTTTCCATCAGTTTGCAAAATGCACACACAATGCCAGTGTTGTGCTGCTTCGCTTGTCCTTTAGCGCCTTTGTCACCTACACCTTAGAAAAACCTTTCTCACTATGTCTCGCAAGGAGAAACTGTGCCAGGACAGAAAACATCTCCTATCGTGTTCTAGAGGTTGCACAAAGGTTTGCAGAGTGTTTTGCACCAAGGAAAAGAAAGTTGTCCAAAACTCCTTCTCTTCTTCAATATTCATGTGAATGCAAAAGGCAGGAGAGTGGTAAGGTACTGTTTTCCATCAGTTTGCAAAATGCACACACAATGCCAGTGTTGTGCTGCTTCGTTTTGTCCTTTAGCGTCTCTTGTCACCTACACCTTAGAAAAAGCTTTCTCACTATGTCTCGCAAGGAGAAACTGTGCCAGGACAGAAAACATCTCCTATCATGTTCTAGAGGTTGCACAAAGGTTTGCAGAGTGTTTTGCACCAAGGAAAAGAAACTCGTCCAAAACTCCTTCTTTTTCAATATTCATGTGAATGCAAAAGGCAGGAGAGTGGTAAGGTACTGTTTTCCATCAGTTTGCAAAATGCACACACAATGCCAGTGTTGTGCTGCTTCGTTTTGGCCTTTAGCGCCTCTTGTCACCTACACCTTAGAAAAGCTTTCTCACTATGTCTCGCAAGGAGAAACTGTGCCAGGACAGAAAACATCTCCTATCGTGTTCTAGAGGTTGCACAAAGGTTTGCAGAGTGTTTTGCACCAAGGAAAAGAAACTTGTCCAAAACTCCTTCTTTTTCAATATTCATGTGAATGCAAAAGGCAGGAGAGTGGTAAGGTACTGTTTTCCATCAGTTTGCAAAATGCACACACAATGCCAGTGTTGTGCTGCTTCGTTCATGTCCTTTAGCGTCTTTGTCACCTACACCTTAGAAAAAAGCTTTCACTATGTCTCGCGGAGAAACTGTGCCAGGACAGAAAACATCTCCCATCGTGTTCTAGAGGTTGTACAAAGGTTTGCAGAGTGTTTTGCACCAAGGAAAAGAAACTCCAAAACTCCTTCTTTTTCAATATTCATGTGAATGCAAAAGGCAGGAGAGTGGTAAGGTACTGTTTTCCATCAGTTTGCAAAATGCACACACAATGCCAGTGTTGTGCTGCTTCGTTTTGGCCTTTAGCGTCTCTTGTCACCTACACCTTAGAAAAAGCTTTCACTATGTCTCGCAAGGAGAAACTGTGCCAGGACAGAAAACATCTCCTATCGTGTTCTAGAGGTTGCACAAAGGTTTGCAGAGTGTTTTGCACCAAGGAAAAGAAAACTCGTCCAAAACTCCTTCTTTTCAAATATTCATGTGAATGCAAAAGGCAGGAGAGTGGTAAGGTACTGTTTTCCATCAGTTTGCAAATGCACCCACAATGCCAGTGTTGTGCTGCTTCGCTTTTGGCCTTTAGCGCCTCTTTGTCACCTACACCTTAGAAAAAGCTTTCTCACTATGTCTCGCAAGGAGAAACTGTGCCAGGACAGAAAACATCTCCTATCGTGTTCTAGAGGTTGCACAAAGGTTTGCAGAGTGTTTTGCACCAAGGAAAAGAAACTCATCCAAAACTCCTTCTTTTTCAATATTCATGTGAATGCAAAAGGCAGGAGAGTGGTAAGGTACTGTTTTCCATCAGTTTGCAAAATGCACACACAATGCCAGTGTTGTGCTGCTTCGTTTTGTCCTTTTAGCCGCCTCTTGTCACCTACACCTTAGAAAAAAAAGCTTTCTCACTATGTCTCGCAAGGAGAAACTGTGCCAGGACAGAAAACATCTCCTATCGTGTTCTAGAGGTTGCACAAAGGTTTGCAGAGTGTTTTGCACCAAGGAAAAGAAACTCGTCCAAAACTCCTTCTTTTTCAATATTCATGTGAATGCAAAAGGCAGGAGAGTGGTAAGGTACTGTTTTCCATCAGTTTGCAAAATGCACACACAATGCCAGTGTTGTGCTGCTTCCTTCATGTCCTTTTAGCGCCTCTTGTCACCTACACCTTAGAAAAAGCTTTCACTATGTCTCGCAAGGAGAAACTGTGCCAGGACAGAAAACATCTCCTATCGTGTTCTAGAGGTTGCACAAAGGTTTGCAGAGTGTTTTGCACCAAGGAAAAGAAAGTCGTCCAAAACTCCTTCTTTTCAATATTCATGTGAATGCAAAAGGCAGGAGAGTGGTAAGGTACTGTTTTCCATCAGTTTGCAAAATGCACACACAATGCCAGTGTTGTGCTGCTTCGCTCTTGGCCTTTTAGCGCCTCTTTGTCACCTACACCTTAGAAAAAGCTTTCACACTATGTCTCGCAAGGAGAAACTGTGCCAGGACAGAAAACATCTCCTATCGTGTTCTAGAGGTTGCACAAAGGTTTGCAGAGTGTTTTGCACCAAGGAAAAGAAACTCGTCCAAAACTCCTTCTATTTCAATATTCATGTGAATGCAAAAGGCAGGAGAGTGGTAAGGTACTGTTTTCCATCAGTTTGCAAATGCACACACAATGCCAGTGTTGTGCTGCTTCGTTCTTGTCCTTTAGCGTCTCTTGTCACCTACACCTTAGAAAAGCTTTCTTTCACTATGTCTCGCAAGGAGAAACTGTGCCAGGACAGAAAAACATCTCCTATCGTGTTCTAGAGGTTGCACAAAGGTTTGCAGAGTGTTTTGCACCAAGGAAAAGAAAGTTGTCCAAAAACTCCTTCTTTTCAATATTCATGTGAATGCAAAAGGCAGGAGAGTGGTAAGGTACTGTTTTCCATCAGTTTGCAAAATGCACACACAATGCCAGTGTTGTGCTGTTTCTTTGTTTGAAGGCCTTTAGCGTGCCTTCTTGTCAAAAACATTGGAAAAGATCTCGCCGGGCTATCCGAGAGCTACTGTGCCAGGACAGAAAAAGCATCTCCTATCCAGGACAGTTCTAGAGGTTGCACAAAGGTTTGCAGAGTGTTTTTGCACCAAGGAAAAGAAAGTCGTCCAAAACTCCTTCTTTTGCAATATTCATGTGAATGCAAAAGGCAGGAGAGTGGTAAGGTACTGTTTTCTATCAGTTTGCAAATTGCACCTACAATGCCAGTGTTGTGTGCTGCTTCGTTCATGGCCTTTAGCGTCTCTTGTCACCTACACCTTAGAAAAAGCTTTCCACACTATGTCTCGCAAGGAGAAACTGTGCCAGGACAGAAAACATCTCCTATCGTGTTC
Source organism: Camarhynchus parvulus (assembly GCF_901933205.1). Lineage (NCBI taxonomy): Eukaryota > Metazoa > Chordata > Aves > Passeriformes > Thraupidae > Camarhynchus > Camarhynchus parvulus. The sequence continues at coordinate 31,357 of NW_022148128.1, forward strand.
TAGAGGTTGCACAAAGGTTTGCAGAGTGTTTTTGCACCAAGGAAAAGAAACTCATCCAAAACTCCTTCTATTGCAATATTCATGTGAATGCAAAGGCAGGAGAGTGGTAAGGTACTGTTTTCCATCAGTTTGCAAAATGCACACACAATGCCAGTGTTGTGCTGCTTAGTTCTTGGCCTTTAAGCGTCTCTTGTCACCTACACCTTAGAAAAAGCTTTCTCACTATGTCTCGCAAGGAGAAACTGTGCCAGGACACAAAACATCTCCTATCGTGTTCTAGAGGTTGCACAAAGGTTTGCAGAGTGTTTTGCACCAAGGAAAAGAAAGTCGTCCAAAACTCCTTCTTTTGCAATATTCATGTGAATGCAAAAGGCAGGAGAGTGGTAAGGTACTGTTTTCTATCAGTTTGCAAAATGCACACACAATGCCAGTGTTGTGCTGCTTCGTGGCCTTTAGCGTCTCTTGTCACCTACACCTTAGGAAAAAGCTTTCACTATGTCTCGCAAAGGAGAAACTGTGCCAGGACAGAAAACATCTCCTATCGTGTTCTAGAGGTTGCACAAAGGTTTGCAGAGTGTTTTGCACCAAGGAAAAGAAACTCGTCCAAAACTCCTTCTATTTCAATATTCATGTGAATGCAAAAGGCAGGAGAGTGGTAAGGTACTGTTTTCCATCAGTTTGCAAAATGCTGCACCCACAATGCCAGTGTTGTGTTGTCTTCGTTCTTGGCCTTTAGCGCCTCTTGTCACCTACACCTTAGAAAAAGCTTTCCCACTATGTCTCGCAAGGAGAAACTGTGCCAGGACAGAAAACATCTCCTATCGTGTTCTAGAGGTTGCACAAAGGTTTGCAGAGTGTTTTGCACCAAGGAAAAGAAACTCGTCCCAAAACTCCTTCTATTGCAATATTCATGTGAATGCAAAAGGCAGGAGAGTGGTAAGGTACTGTTTTCCATCAGTTTGCAAAATGCACCCACAATGCCAGTGTTGTGCTGCTTTGTTCTTGGCCTTTAAGCGTCTCTTGTCACCTACACCTTAGAAAAAGCTTTCTCACTATGTCTCGCAAGGAGAAACTGTGCCAGGACAGAAAACATCTCCTATCGTGTTCTAGAGGTTGCACAAAGGTTTGCAGAGTGTTTTGCACCAAGGAAAAGAAACTCGTCCAAAACTCCTTCTATTGCAATATTCATGTGAATGCAAAAGGCAGGAGAGTGGTAAGGTACTGTTTTCCATCAGTTTGCAAAATGCACCCACAATGCCAGTGTTGTGCTGCTTCGTTCTTGGCCTTTAGCGTCTCTTGTCACCTACACCTTAGAAAAAGCTTTCCCACTATGTCTCGCAAAGGAGAAACTGTGCCAGGACAGAAAACATCTCCTATCGTGTTCTAGAGGTTGCACAAAGGTTTGCAGAGTGTTTTGCACCAAGGAAAAGAAAGTCGTCCAAAACTCCTTCTATTGCAATATTCATGTGAATGCAAAAGGCAGGAGAGTGGTAAGGTACTGTTTTCTATCAGTTTGCAAGCTGCACCCACAATGCCAGTGTTGTGCTGCTTCGTTCTTGGCCTTTAGCGTCTCTTGTCACCTACACCTTAGCAAAAAGCTTTCTCACTATGTCTCGCAAGGAGAAACTGTGCCAGGACAGAAAACATCTCCTATCGTGTTCTAGAGGTTGCACAAAGGTTTGCAGAGTGTTTTGCACCAAGGAAAAGAAAAGTCGTCCAAAACTCCTTCTATTGCAATATTCATGTGAATGCAAAAGGCAGGAGAGTGGTAAGGTACTGTTTTCTATCAGTTTGCAAGCTGCACCCACAATGCCAGTGTTGTGCTGCTTCGTTCTTCGGTTTGGGAAGATGCCACTCTCTCCATCTACGTTTGAAAAGCAAAATTCACTATGTCATTCGCGCAATGCCCGTGACAGTTCTGCTGAAAAGACATCCGGGACCGGGCGCTTTAGCTTGAGAAGCTTTATCTTCGTCTTTTAGCGTCTCTTGTCACCTACACCTTAGCCAAAAAGCTTCCACTATGTCTCGCAAGGAGAAACTGTGCCAGGACAGAAAACATCTCCTATCGTGTTCTAGAGGTTGCACAAAGGTTTGCAGAGTGTTTTGCACCAAGGAAAAGAAAGTCGTCCAAAACTCCTTCTATTGCAATATTCATGTGAATGCAAAAGGCAGGAGAGTGGTAAGGTACTGTTTTCTATCAGTTTGCAAAATGCACCCACAATGCCAGTGTTGTGCTGCTTCGTTCTTGGCCTTTAGCGTCTCTTGTCACCTACACCTTAGAAAAAAGCTTTCCCACTATGTCTCGCAAGGAGAAACTGTGCCAGGACAGAAAACATCTCCTATCGTGTTCTAGAGGTTGCACAAAGGTTTGCAGAGTGTTTTGCACCAAGGAAAAGAAAGTCGTCCAAAACTCCTTCTATTGCAATATTCATGTGAATGCAAAAGGCAGGAGAGTGGTAAGGTACTGTTTTCTATCAGTTTGCAAGCTGCACCCACAATGCCAGTGTTGTGCTGCTTCGTTCTTGCCTTTAGCGTCTCTTGTCACCTACACCTTAGAAAAAGCTTTCTCACTATGTCTCGCAAGGGAGAAACTGTGCCAGGACAGAAAACATCTCCTATCGTGTTCTAGAGGTTGCACAAAGGTTTGCAGAGTGTTTTGCACCAAGGAAAAAGAAAGTCGTCCAAAACTCCTTCTATTGCAATATTCATGTGAATGCAAAAGGCAGGAGAGTGGTAAGGTACTGTTTTCTATCAGTTTGCAAGCTGCACCCACAATGCCAGTGTTGTGCTGCTTTGTTCTTGACCTTTAGCGTCTCTTGTCACCTACAGGTTAGCAAAAATTTTTCCCAATATATCTCACAAGGTGAAACTGTGCCAAGTTTGCAAAGTGCACCCACAATGCCAGTGTTCTGCTGCTTCGTTCTTGGCCTTTAGCGTCTCTTGTCACCTACACCGTAGCAAAAACTTTCCCACTATGTCTCGCAAGGAGAAACTGTGCCAGGACACAAAACATCTCCTATCGTGTTCTAGAGGTTGCACAAAGGTTTGCAGAGTGTTTTGCACCAAGGAAAAAAAGTCATCCAAAACTCCTTCTATTGCAATATTCATGTGAATGCAAAAGGCAGGAGAGTGGTAAGGTACTGTTTTCTATCAGTTTGCAAGCTGCACACACAATGCCAGTGTTGTGCTGCTTCGTTCTTCGCCTTTGGGAAGATGCCAAGCTCTCTCCGGCTAAGGAGAAACGTGCCAGGACAGAAAACATCTCCTATCGTGTTCTAGAGGTTGCAAAAAGGTTTGCATTTTTGCACCAAGCCCGTCGTCAAAACTCCTTCTATTGCAATTCTCATGTGAATGCACAAGGCAGGAGACCGGTAAGGTACTGTTTTCTATCAGTTTGAGAGCACACTCCCAGTATCTTTCGTCTTTAGCGTCTCTTGTCACCTACACCGTAGCAAAAAGCTTTCCACTATGTCTCGCAAGGAGAAACTGTGCCAGGACAGAAAACATCTCCTATCATGTTCTAGAGGTTGCACAAAGGTTTGCAGAGTGTTTTGCACCAAGGAAAAGAAAGTCGTCCAAAACTCCTTCTATTGCAATATTCATGTGAATGCAAAAGGCAGGAGAGTGGTAATGTACTGTTTTCTATCAGTTTGAAAGTGCACCCACAATGCCAGTGTTGTGCTGCTTTGTTCTTCGCCTTTAGCGTCTCTTGTCACCTACAACTTAGAAAAAGCTTTCCCACTATGTCTCGCAAGGAGAAACTGTGCCAGGACAGAAAACATCTCCTATTGTGTTCTAGAGGTTGCACAAAGGTTTGCAGAGTGTTTTGCACGAAGGAAAAGAAACTCATCCAAAACTCCTTCTATTGCAATATTCATGTGAATGCAAAAGGCAAGAGAGTGATAAGGTACTGTTTTCTATCAGTCTACAAGCTGCACACACAATGCCAGTGTTGTGCTGCTTCGATCTTGGCCTTCAGCATCTCTTGTCACCTACACCTTAGAAAAAGCTTTCCCACTATGTCTCGCAAGGAGAAACTGTGCCAGGACACAAAACATCTCCTATCGTGTTCTAGAGGTTGCACAAAGGTTTGCAGAGTGTTTTGCACCAAGGAAAAGAAACTCGTCCAAAACTCATTCTATTGCAATATTCATGTGAATGCAAAAGGCAGGAGAGTGGTAAGGTACTGTTTTCTATCAGTTTGCAAACTGCACCTACAATGCCAGTGTTGTGCTGCTTCGTTCTTGGCCTTTAGCGTCTCTTCTCACCTACACCTTAGAAAAGGCTTTCTCAATATGTCTCGCAAGGAGAAACTGTGCCAGGACAGAAAACATCTCCTATCGTGTTCTAGAGGTTGCACAAAGGTTTGCAGAGTGTTTTGCACCAAGGAAAAGAAAGTCGTCCAAAACTCCTTCTATTGCAATATTCATGTGAATGCAAAAGGCAGGAGAGTGGTAAGGTACTGTTTTCTATCAGTTTGCAAGCTGCACACACAATGCCAGTGTTGTGCTGCTTTGTTCTTCGCCTTTGGGAAGATTTCGCTCTCTCCGGCTACCGGTGGCGATGAAGCGGCTTCTTCGCGCAAAGAGCATTTTGCAGAGTGTTTTCGCCCTGCGCCCGAAACTCTTCTTGCCATGTGAAAGAAAAGCCAGGGACCGGCGCTTAGCTTCGTAGAGCTCTGTATCTTCGTCTTTAGCGTCTGTTGTCACCTACACCTTAGAAAAATTTTTCCCACTATGTCTCGCAAGGAGAAACTGTGCCAGGACAGAAAACATCTCCTATCGTGTTCTAGAGGTTGCACAAAAGTTTGCAGAGTGTTTTGCACCAAGGAAAAGAAAGTCGTCCAAAACTCATTCTATTGCAATATTCATGTGAATGCAAAAGGCAGGAGAGTGGTAAGGTACTGTTTTCTATCAGTTTGCAAACTGCACCTACAATGCCAGTGTTGTGCTGCTTCGTTCTTGGCCTTTAGCGTCTCTTCTCACCTACAACTTAGAAAAAGCTTTCTCAATATGTCTCGCAAGGAGAAACTGTGCCAGGACAGAAAACATCTCCTATCGTGTTCTAGAGGTTGCACAAAGGTTTGCAGAGTGTTTTGCACCAAGGAAAAGAAAGTCGTCCAAAACTACTTCTATTGCAATATTCATGTGAATGCAAAAGGCAGGAGAGTGGTAAGGTACTGTTTTCTATCAGTTTGCAAAATGCACACACAATGCCAGTGTTCTGCTGCTTCGCTCTTGGCCTTTAGCGTCTCTTGTCAGCTACACCGTAGCAAAAAGCTTTCCCACTATGTCTCGCAAGGAGAAACTGTGCCAGGACAGAAAACATCTCCTATCATGTTCTAGAGGTTGCACAAATGTTTGCAGAGTGTTTTGCACCAAGGAAAAGAAAGTCGTCCAAAACTCCTTCTATTGCAATATTCATGTGAATGCAAAAGGCAGGAGAGTGGTAAGGTACTGTTTTCTATCAGTTTGCAAGCTGCACCCACAATACAAGTGTTGTGCTGCTTCGTTCTTGGCCTTTAGCGTCTCTTGTCACCTACACGTTAGCAAAAGCTTTCCCAATATGTCTCGCAAGGAGAAACTGTGCCAGGACACAAAACATCTCCTATCGTGTTCTAGAGGTTGCACAAAGGTTTGCAGAGTGTTTTGCACCAAGGAAAAAAAGTCATACAAAACTCCTTCTATTGCAATATTCATGTGAATGCAAAAGGCAGGAGAGTGGTAAGGTACTGTTTTCTATCAGTTTGCAAGCTGCACACACAATGCCAGTGTTGTGCTGCTTCGTTCTTCGCCTTTGGGAAGATGCCACTCTCTCCGGCTACCGGAGGCGAAGAAGCGGCTTCTTCGCGCAAGGAGCATTGTGCGGCTCGCCGTGCGCTCCGTAGCGCGGCTTCTGCCGAAAAGACACCCGGGACCGGCTCTTAGCTTCGGAGAGCTCCGTATCTTCGTCTTTAGCGTCTCTTGTCACCTACACCGTAGCAAAAAGCTTTCCACTATGTCTCGCAAGGAGAAACTGTGCCAGGACAGAAAACATCTCCTATCGTGTTCTAGAGGTTGCACAAAGGTTTGCAGAGTGTTTTGCACCAAGGAAAAAAAAGTCGTCCAAAACTCCTTCTATTGCAATATTCATGTGAATGCAAAAGGCAGGAGAGTGGTAAGGTACTGTTTTCTATCAGTTTGCAAGCTGCGCCCACAATGCCAGTGTTGTGCTGCTTTGTTCTTGGCCTTTTCCGTCTCTTGTCACCTACACCTTAGAAAAAGCTTTCCCACTATGTCTCGCAAGGAGAAACTGTGCCAGGACAGAAAACATCTCCTATCATGTTCTAGAGGTTGCACAAAGGTTTGCAGAGTGTTTTGCACCAAGGAAAAGAAAGTCGTCCAAAACTCCTTCTATTGCAATATTCATGTGAATGCAAAAGGCAGGAGAGGGATAAGGTACTGCTTTCTATCAGTCTGCAAGCTGCACCCACAATGCCAGTGTTGTGCTGCTTCGTTCTTCGCCTTTGGGAAGATGCCGCTCTCTCCGGCTACCGGATGTCTCGAAGAAAACTGCCAGGACTTCTTCCTATCGCGTTCTAGGAGGTTGCACAAAGGCTTGCTCGCCGTCGCGCACCAAGGAAAAGCGTCCAAAACTCTTTCTGTGAATGAAAAAGGCGCCGGGACCGGCTGTTTTCTATCAGTTTGCAAGCTGGAGAGCTCCGTATCTTCGTCTTTAGCGTCTCTTGTCACCTACACCTTAGCAAAAAGCTTTCCATTATGTCTCGCAAGGAGAAACTGTGCCAGGACAGAAAACATCTCCTATCGTGTTCTAGAGGTTGCACAAAGGTTTGCAGAGTGTTTTGCACCAAGGAAAAGAAAGTCGTCCAAAACTCCTTCTATTGCAATATTCATGTGAATGCAAAAGGCAGGAGAGTGGTAAGGTACTGTTTTCTATCAGTTTGCAAAGTGCACCCACAATGCCAGTGTTGTGCTGCTTTGTTCTTCGCCTTTAGCGTCTCTTGTCACCTACAACTTAGAAAAAGCTTTCCCACTATGTCTCGCAAGGAGAAACTGTGCCAGGACAGAAAACATCTCCTATCGTGTTCTAGAGGTTGCACAAAGGTTTGCAGAGTGTTTTGCACCAAGGAAAAGAAACTCATCCAAAACTCCTTCTATTGCAATATTCATGTGAATGCAAAAGGCAGGAGAGTGGTAAGGTACTGTTTTCTATCAGTTTGCAAGCTGCACACACAATGCCAGTGTTGTGCTGCTTCGTTCTTAAGCCTTTAGCGTCTCTTGTCACCTACACCTTAGAAAAATTTTTTCCCACTATGTCTTTAGCGCAAGGAGAAACTGTGCCAGGACAGAAAACATCTCCTATCGTGTTCTAGAGGTTGCACAAAGGTTTGCAGAGTGTTTTGCACCAAGGAAAAGAAAGTCGTCCAAAACTCCTTCTATTGCAATATTCATGTGAATGCAAAAGGCAGGAGAGTGGTAAGGTACTGTTTTCTATCAGTTTGCAAAGCTGCACCCACAATGCCAGTGTTGTGCTGCTTCGTTCTTGGCCTTTTAGCGTCTCTTGTCACCTACACCTTAGCAAAAAGCTTTCCCACTATGTCTCGCAAGGAGAAACTGTGCCAGGACAGAAAACATCTCCTATCGTGTTCTAGAGGTTGCACAAAGGTTTGCAGAGTGTTTTGCACCAAGGAAAAGAAAGTCGTCCAAAACTCCTTCTATTGCAATATTCATGTGAATGCAAAAGGCAGGAGAGTGGTAAGGTACTGTTTTCTATCAGTTTGCAAGCTGCACACACAATGCCAGTGTTGTGCTGCTTCGTTCTTCGCCTTTTTGAAGATGCCACTCTCCCGGCTACCGGAGGCGAAGAAGCTTTTCTTATGCGCACAAAAGAGCAGAAACTTGCGCCTCGCCAGAAAACGCTCCCTAGCATGCTTCTACCGGTTGCACAAAAGGGACCGGCTTTTAGCTTCGAGAGAAAAAGTGATTCTTCGTCTTTAGCGTCTCTTGTCACCTACACCTTAGCAAAAAGCTTTCCATTATGTCTCGCAAGGAGAAACTGTGCCAGGACAGAAAACATCTCCTATCGTGTTCTAGAGGTTGCACAAAGGTTTGCAGAGTGTTTTGCACCAAGGAAAAGAAAGTCGTCCAAAACTCCTTCTATTGCAATATTCATGTGAATGCAAAAGGCAGGAGAGTGGTAAGGTACTGTTTTCTATCAGTTTCAAAGTGCACCCACAATGCCAGTGTTGTGCTGCTTTGTTCTTCGCCTTTAGCGTCTCTTGTCACCTACAACTTAGAAAAAGCTTTCCCACTATGTCTCGCAAGGAGAAACTGTGCCAGGACAGAAAACATCTCCTATTGTGTTCTAGAGGTTGCACAAAGGTTTGCAGAGTGTTTTGCATGAAGGAAAAGAAACTCATCCAAAACTCCTTCTATTGCAATATTCATGTGAATGCAAAAGGCAAGAGAGTGATAAGGTACTGTTTTCTATCAGTCTACAAGCTGCACACACAATGCCAGCGTTGTGCTGCTTCGTTCTTCGCCTTTAGCGTCTCTTGTCACCTACACCTTAGAAAAAGCTTTCCCACTATGTCTCGCAAGGAGAAACTGTGCCAGGACACAAAACATCTCCTATCGTGTTCTAGAGGTTGCACAAAGTTTGGCAGAGTGTTTTGCACCAAGGAAAAGAAAGTCGTCCAAAACTCCTTCTTTTTGCAATATTCATGTGAATGCAAAAGGCAGGAGAGTGGTAAGGTACTGTTTTCTATCAGTTTGCAAGCTGCACCCACAATGCCAGTGTTGTGCTGCTTCGTTCTTCGCCTTTAGCGTCTCTTGTCACCTACACCTTAGCAAAAAGCTTTCTCACTATGTCTCGCAAGGAGAAACTGTGCCAGGACAGAAAACATCTCCTATCGTGTTCTAGAGGTTGCACAAAGGTTTGCAGAGTGTTTTGCACCAAGGAAAAGAAAGTCGTCCAAAACGCCTTCTATTGCAATATTCATGTGAATGCAAAAGGCAGGAGAGTGGTAAGGTACTGTTTTCTATCAGTTTGCAAGCTGCACACACAATGCCAGTGTTGTGCTGCTTTGCGTTTTTCACCTTTGGGAAGATGCCACTCTCAAAACTCATTCGGAGGCAATAAGCATGTTCTTGCAAAAGGCATTTTTTGTGGTAAGGCGCTGTTTTCTATCAGCTTCTGCCGAAAAGACATCCGGGACCGGGCGCCAGTGTTGAGAGCTCCGTTCTTCGCCTTTAGCGTCTCTTGTCACCTACACCGTTGCCAAAAGCTTTCCATTATGTCTGGCAAGGAGAAACTGTGCCAGGCCCGAAAAACATCTCCTATCGTGTTCTAGAGGTTGCACAAAGGTTTGCAGAGTGTTTTGCACCAAGGAAAAGAAAGTCGTCCAAAACTACTTCTATTGCAATATTCATGTGAATGCAAAAGGCAGGAGAGTGGTAAGGTACTGTTTTCTATCAGTTTGCAAAGTGCACCCACAATGCCAGTGTTGTGCTGCTTCGTTCTTGGCCTTTAGCGCCTCTCTTGTCACCTACACCTTAGCAAAAAGCTTTCTCACTATGTCTCGCAAGGAGAAACTGTGCCAGGACAGAAAACATCTCCTATCGTGTTCTAGAGGTTGCACAAAGGTTTGCAGAGTGTTTTGCACCAAGGAAAAGAAAAGTCGTCCAAAACTCCTTCTATTGCAATATTCATGTGAATGCAAAAGGCAGGAGAGTGGTAAGGTACTGTTTTCTATCAGTTTGCAAGCTGCACCCACAATGCCAGTGTTGTGCTGCTTTGTTCTTGGCCTTTAGCGTCTCTTGTCACCTACACCTTAGCAAAAAGCTTTCCCACTATGTCTCGCAAGGAGAAACTGTGCCAGGACAGAAAACATCTCCTATCGTGTTCTAGAGGTTGCACAAAGGTTTGCAGAGTGTTTTGCACCAAGGAAAAAAAAAGTCGTCCAAAACTCCTTCTATTGCAATATTCATGTGAATGCAAAAGGCAGGAGAGTGGTAAGGTACTGTTTTCTATCAGTTTGCAAGCTGCACCCACAATGCCAGTGTTGTGCTGCTTAGCTCTTGTTTTTCACCTTTGGGAAGATGCATTTTTTCCCACTATGTCTCCGGAGAAACTGTGCCAGGACAGAAAACATCTCCTATCGTGTTCTAGAGGTTGCACAAAGGTTTGCAGAGTGTTTTGCACCAAGGAAAAGAAAGTCGTTCAAAACTCCTTCTATTGCAATATTCATGTGAATGCAAAAGGCAGGAGAGTGGTAAGGTACTGTTTTCCAGTTTGCAAGCTGCACCCACAATGCCAGTTTGCTATCCAGCTTTGGCTAAGGAGAAACTGTGCTGCAAAAGACAAGTTAGACCCCTTTTTTGCCAGTGTTGAGCTCCGTATCTTCGTCTTTAAGTCTCTTGTCACCTACACCTTAGAAAAAGCTTTCCCACTATGTCTCGCAAAGGAGAAACTGTGCCAGGACAGAAAAAAACATCTCCTATCGTGTTCTAGAGGTTGCACAAAGGTTTGCAGAGTGTTTTGCACCAAGGAAAAAGAAAGTCGTCCAAAACTCCTTCTATTGCAATATTCATGTGAATGCAAAAGGCAGGAGAGTGGTAAGGTACTGTTTTCTATCAGTTTGCAAGCTGCACCCACAATGCCAGTGTTGTGCTGCTTCGTTCTTGGCCTTTAAGCGTCTCTTGTCACCTACACCTTAGAAAAAGCTTTCCCACTATGTCTCGCAAGGAGAAACTGTGCCAGGACAGAAAACATCTCCTATCGTGTTCTAGAGGTTGCACAAAGGTTTGCAGAGTGTTTTGCACCAAGGAAAAGAAAGTCGTCCAAAACTCCTTCTATTGCAATATTCATGTGAATGCAAAAGGCAGGAGAGTGGTAAGGTACTGTTTTCTATCAGTTTGCAAGCTGCACCCACAATGCCAGTGTTGTGCTGCTTTGTTCTTGGCCTTTAGCGTCTCTTGTCACCTACACCTTAGCAAAAATCTTTCCCACTATGTCTCACACAGAAAAAGGAGAAACTGTGCCAGGACAGAAAACATCTCCTATCGTGTTCTAGAGGTTGCACAAAGGTTTGCAGAGTGTTTTGCACCAAGGAAAAGAAAGTCGTCCAAAACTCCTTCTATTGCAATATTCATGTGAATGCAAAAGGCAGGAGAGTGGTAAGGTACTGTTTTCTATCAGTTTGCAAAGTGCACCCACAATGCCAGTGTTGTGCTGCTTTGTTCTTGGCCTTTAGCGTCTCTTGTCACCTACACCTTAGAAAAAACTTTCCCACTATGTCTCGCAAGGAGAAACTGTGCCAGGACAGAAAACATCTCCTATCGTGTTCTAGAGGTTGCACAAAGGTTTGCAGAGTGTTTTGCACCAAGGAAAAGAAAGTCGTCCAAAACTCCTTCTATTGCAATATTCATGTGAATGCAAAAGGCAGGAGAGTGGTAAGGTACTGTTTTCTATCAGTTTGCAAGCTGCACACACAAATGCCAGTGTTGTGCTGCTTCGTTCTTCGCCTTTGGGAAGATGCACCTACACCTCTCCCACTATGTCTGGCGGAGGAGAAGTGCCAGGACAGAAAACATCTCCTATCGTGTTCTAGAGGTTGCATTTTGCAGAGTGTTTTGCCCAAGGAAAAAAAAACGCGTCCAAAACTCCTTCTATTGCAATTCTCATGTGAATGCAAAAGGCACCGAGACCGGCTCTTTCTATCAGTTTGCGGAGAGCTCCATGCTGCTTCGTTCTTCGCCTTTAGCGTCTCTTGTCACCTACACCTTAGCAAAAAGCTTTCCACTATGTCTCGCAAGGAGAAACTGTGCCAGGACAGAAAACATCTCCTATCATGTTCTAGAGGTTGCACAAAGGTTTGCAGAGTGTTTTGCACCAAGGAAAAGAAAGTCGTCCAAAACTCCTTCTATTGCAATATTCATGTGAATGCAAAAGGCAGGAGAGTGGTAATGTACTGTTTTCTATCAGTTTGAAAGTGCACCCACAATGCCAGTGTTGTGCTGCTTTGTTCTTCGCCTTTAGCGTCTCTTGTCACCTACAACTTAGAAAAAGCTTTCCCACTATGTCTCGCAAGGAGAAACTGTGCCAGGACAGAAAACATCTCCTATTGTGTTCTAGAGGTTGCACAAAGGTTTGCAGAGTGTTTTGCACGAAGGAAAAGAAACTCATCCAAAACTCCTTCTATTGCAATATTCATGTGAATGCAAAAGGCAAGAGAGTGATAAGGTACTGTTTTCTATCAGTCTACAAGCTGCACACACAATGCCAGTGTTGTGCTGCTTCGTTCTTGGCCTTTAGCATCTCTTGTCACCTACACCTTAGAAAAAGCTTTCCCACTATGTCTCGCAAGGAGAAACTGTGCCAGGACACAAAACATCTCCTATCGTGTTCTAGAGGTTGCACAAAGGTTAGCATAGTGTTTTGCACCAAGGAAAACAAACTCGTGCAAAACTCATTCTATTGCAATATTCATGTGAATGCAAAAGGCAGGAGAGTGGTAAGGTACTGTTTTCTATCAGTTTGCAAACTGCACCTACAATGCCAGTGTTGTGCTGCTTCGTTCTTGGCCTTTAAGCGTCTCTTCTCACCTACACCTTAGAAAAAGGCTTTCTCAATATGTCTCGCAAGGAGAAACTGTGCCAGGACAGAAAACATCTCCTATCGTGTTCTAGAGGTTGCACAAAGGTTTGCAGAGTGTTTTGCACCAAGGAAAAGAAAGTCGTCCAAAACTCCTTCTATTGCAATATTCATGTGAATGCAAAAGGCAGGAGAGTGGTAAGGTACTGTTTTCTATCAGTTTGCAAGCTGCACACACAATGCCAGTGTTGTGCTGCTTTGTTCTTCGCCTTTGGGAAGATTTCACTCTCTCCGGCTACCGGTGGCGATGAAGCGGCTTCTTCGCGCAAAGAGCATTTTGCCGCTCGCCCTGCGCTCCGGAGCGCGGCTTCTGCCGAAAAGACGCCGGGACCGGGCGCTTTTAGCTTCGTAGAGCTCTGTATCTTCGTCTTTAGCGTCTGTTGTCACCTA
>NW_022148129.1:0-42500 GCF_901933205.1 Camarhynchus parvulus
ATGGCATCATCTAAAAAACTCAGAGGTCCGTGCTCTAGTTCGTTCCAAACTCCTTCAAATCCCCCAAAGTTTGATTTAGCTGCAAATAGATGACAGGGACCCTTAGTGCTGGCTCTTTGACTCCAGAGCAGCTGCTTTAGAATCCTTCACATAACCCTGTGTAGTTATGTGCCAGAAATGGATCCTTTGAAGAAACTTTCCCAACTGACTTGAATGGAGGCTTGTTGGAAGGGTATTTGAGGAGAAAGCCTCCCAGCTGGGGTCTGGGCTTTGGCCTAGCTGTGTCCCCTGCTGATTGTGAAGTGTGCCATCAGCTGCAGGGCTTTCTGGGCTAAAACTATCATCAAGTCCCTTGGACTTGCTCTTTTTGGCCTATAAAAGCTGGACCCACTTTCAGGGCAAATTTGGAGACCTCATCTATGGGTGGATGGAGCACCTAGGATTTTCCCAGTTGCTGGGAATGCTTCTCCAGGTCCCTGGTGTAAAACGGGGCTGCCCAGCAACTGCGGATCTGCAAGATGATAAACAATTGTCTTGGTTTGAAAAGAGAGGTGTCTGCTAAGGAAGGCAGAAGCCTTCTCTGAAATGGAAAATGTAAATCCAGCTCCCTTCAAATGATTCTAATTTAGAAATTCAAATGCTCTCAGGGACAGATCTGGGGATAGGACTGAGCCCGCAGAGCCAGGCAGCGTTTGCTGATGCTCTGAGCCCTTCCTAAAGATCCTGTCGGGCTGTCTCAGACACCTGGGGCCAGGGATTCCTTCCAGCCTGGGCCACTTTGGCTGGGCTGGGGGCGGCCCCAGGGCAGGAGGCAGTGTGTGCAGGGCCCTGGGTGGCACGCTGCAGCACGGTCACCGTGCCATGGAACGGAACCCGGTGTCCAAGGCCCCTTTGTGACACGTGGGAAATAGAAGCTTGCCCGGGTGCTGGGAACCCGCAACGGGGCACAACGGGACAGAGCGGTGCCGTGAGGAGCCCCCGCACAGCGCACTCGTTCCCCTCTGAGCCGGAGCTTCTCTGCGGCGCTGTTCCTGCAGCTGAGCTCCAGGCCAGAGCACAGGACTCGGTGACCCGTGGCCTTGCGAGGCTTCTATTCTGCAGCTGCCCCCAAGGGCAGAGCGTGGGACTTGGTGCCCCGGAGCTTTCCCAAGGCATCTCTCCTGCAAGTAGCTCCAGGCACAGACATGGAGCAGAGACCCCCCAGAGTGCCCAAGCTGGCCTGGGTGGAGAAGCAGGAGGAGGAGGAGGAGGAGGAAGGCCCTGGAGCTGCCCCAGCACAAGAGATTGAAGAGGTGGTGCCATTCCATCCACCGCAGGAGGGTGAGTGGCAGAGCTGGGCTGCAGGGCTGGAGCCTGCGGCCAACTTGGCCCCCCATGCCATGCCATGCCATGCCATGCCATGCCATGCCATGCCATGCCATGCCATGCCATGCCAGGCCATCCCCTGGGGACATGCCCACGGACAGGACGGAAGAGGGGCCGGGCAGACACCCCGCAGGGGCCGTGCTCCATCCCCCTGCAGCATCCCGGGGCTCTCCCTGCCTGGGGAGCGCGGGGCTGGGCTGTGTTCTCCGGCCTCTCCCGCAGCCCCTCAGCTCTGGCTGCGCTCGCTCTTTGCCAGATGCAGCCCTGGAGCGCACACACGAGCAGGAATCCAGCCGTGGCCGCTTCCGCAGCACAGCGCAGGTACCTGCAGCCACCCCCACCTGGGCTGGGCCTGCTGTCCCTGCCCAGCCCAGCACCGTGCGTGCAGCACTCCATGCAACATCCCCGGCTTCCTGCCCTTCTCCTACAGCTGGTCTGCGACTTCATCAGGAGCATTCGGCAGGAAGAGACCAGCACCATGGGCACTGGGCTCAGAGCTCACTCCGAGCTCCTCCATCATGAGACCAGTGCCGCCCTGCTGGATTTGCTCCTGGAGAACGGTGCTGCCAGGCCAGAACAAGTAAGCAGCCTGGGGCCAGGCTTCAATTCCCCCATGAGTCCCGCGGCTTCCCCAGCCACGCCTGCTGCTCCCTGGGAGCCTTTGAGGCCATGGCAGTGCGCTGGCAAGGGAAAGCACTTCTCTGGGGACCCTGGGGACATTGCTCCCTCTGGCAGCTTTCCAAGGCTCCCCGTGCCTTCTCCAGGTGCCCGCCATGGTGAGGTACATTCACCGATGGCTCACGGCCAATGATTCTGCCGAGCACAGGCTGGACAAGGCCCTGCTGAATGTCACCAGAGCACACCCGGATGACGCAGTGGTGACGCTCCTGCGTGTGGCCCCGTCCTGTGACAGGTATGGGGCCCACCTGCCCAGAGGGCTCAGGCCTCCCCAGCCCATCAGCCTGTACCGCCTGGCCCAGGTGTCTGAGCAACAGAGAGTTCCAGGGCCCTCTGGCTGCTGCCTTTCCCAGCCCTGGCCCGTCAGCCCCCGAGCCTGCTGCCGTGCTCCCTTGCCGCCCCTCAGGGCTCTGTCCCCACAGGGCTGGGCTGCCTGCCTGCTGCTGGCCAGGGCCAGTGGGCAGAGGCAGAGCCGGCGCTCAGCCCGGGCCCCTAGGGATGCCCAGGCCACGGTGCCGTGTCTGAGACCCCCCCTGAGACAGAGCTCTGACCCCGCAGAGCTGCCATCTCCATGTGGAAGACCATCATGTGCTCGTCCAGGACTGCGGAGCCAGTGCAGCTGATCCTCCTGGACGTGCTGGGGAGCTGGCCAGAGCGCAGCACGTGCACCTCCGATGGGGACATTACGGGTGTCTTTGGCCTGGCTGTGAGTTTCTGCAAGTGGCCTTTGCTGGCCCCAGGGCCGCCTCTCCAGCAGCTCTCCATCCTCCTTCCCCCACTGCATCTGCCTGCCTCAGGCGCTGGCCTGGAACCCGGCCCAGGGGCAGCTTCAGGCCCAGCAGGCCCCGTGCTCCCCCTGCCAAGGTCTCTGCGGGCCTCTCCCTGCCCTGCTCGGGCCCTGCCACACGGACACCTGGGCACTGAGCGCTGTCTCGGGGGGCTTTGTCCCTTGCAGGCAACCGTGGTGATGTGGAAGATGCTCCAGGAGCCCCCTGTCCCACGTGTAGTGAGGTCGTATTTCCCCCGCCTATTTGTGCATCTGCTCTTCCAAGTCTTCTTCAGCACAGAAGAGATGCCAGAGGAGGTCAATACCTTCTGGAAGGAATGCCTGGAAGAGCACGGCCTTGCCACCAGCCCCAACAGGTGCTCCATGCCACTCCTCCTGTCCCTGCCACGTGGCCTGCCAAGGAGCCAGTGCTGCCAGTGTGACCTGGGCTTTGCTGTGCACACAGGTTTGCAGTGCACACCCTGAAGTCCCTGCTCTGCCAAAAGCAGTACAAGGATGTGGTGGTGTCAGTGGAACGCAAGCGTGGCTGGGACACGCTGCTCTGTGCTGACACCCGCCACTACGCCGTGGGTCTGCTGGCCAGGTGAGACTCCCCTTCTCCCCATTGCTCCCGGCATTTGTGCCCCGTGCCCGGGCTGGCCCACACAGTGCCCGAGGCCCTGGGACACAGGGCCTTGTCACTGAGGGACGGCCAAGCAGACTGGAAAGGGCTGGGAGGGGACAGAGCACAGCAGGAGACACCTCCTAAAGGGCCCAGGTCCCCTTGCAGGATGGTGCTGAAAGACCAGCAGGCTCTGTCAGCCTGGCCTTGGAGAGATTTGCTCAGCTTCCTGGTCCCTTTTTCGCCCTCCTAGGGAGATGCGCCATGCTTGTCTTCGGTCGTGTTCCAGCATTGCGCTCCACCTCCTCTGGCTGCTCAGCACACAGGAGCCACACTGGGATCTGCCCGCCCTGGCGTTCCTTGTGGAGGTGAGCCGGGTGTGCAGCGCTGCCTGGCTGAGCTGCCTCCCAGCTCTGCGCCCTCTCGGAGCCGCAGCCGCCTGGGACGGTGCCCGCGCCCTGTGCTGCTGCTGCTGCTGCTGCTGCTGCCTGGGCCCGGCCCTGCGCGGCTCCGGGCTCCTGCCGGCCGGCTCCCCCGTCACTGCAATGTGCCTTTCAGCTCCTCGAGTGCCTGGACTCCAGCCAATGTGGTGACAGTGTTGTGAAGGTCTCTTCAAGGTACCTGCAGAGCGAGTGCAGGGAGAGGCGTCGCCTGGCGCTCAGGGCCCTGCTGGAGCTCATTGATGATCCCTCCATGGTGAGAAGGGGGCGCTGGCTGAAGCTGCGCTGGGAACGCGGTCACTTGGCCCTGCCTGGGCTTCGGGCGCTGGGGCAGCTGCTCCCAGCTCTCCTGCCTCCCGCTTCAGCTGCCCCAGCGCTTCGGGACAGGCCTTTGGCCTCTGGGCCCTGCGGCAGCAGGGTGGGCTTTCACAGACTTGTGTTGCGCACAGGCCGAAAGAATGTGCAGCCTGACCGAAAGCCTCATGCGCCTGCTGTGGGACAAGGACGCAGAGATAGCTGGGATGACACTCATCACACTCAGCTTTATATTCCTGCACAAATCACAAATGCTGATGTCAACCCCCACTGCCCTGCAGCTGGCTGAGGCGCTCCTGCCACTCTTTGACCACGTAAGGCTCTGTGCCCCCAGCCACAGCCACTGGCTGCTGCCTGGAAACTGTGTGCCCTGTGCATTTCCAGCCCTGTGCCCAGGGGGGCCTGCAGGAGCCAATGCTGAGGTATTTTTTCCTTTGTTTTGGTATAGGATAATAGCCAGGTCCAGCTGCTCTCCATCAACCTCTTCCGAGACATGATGGAGTATTTGGAAGAGAGAGAAAAACCTTTGGAAAGCCCTGTGCAACAGAGCCTGCTTCCACTCTTCTTCCACTGCCATGATGAGAATCAGCCTGTGGCAGAGGTGAGCACTCGTGGGCTGCTGCTGTCCCCCTGGCAGGGGCTCGGCTGCCTCCTGCCCTGCGCCTGCTGGACCGCAGCCTCCCCCAGGCCTTGGCACGGGGAGGCGGGTGCCGTGCCCCGGGCTCTGGGGCCATCTCCGCGTCTCTGCTGCTCCCCAGGCTTCTCGGGAAACGCTGCTTTGCGCGGTCAAGTTCATGAAGAGGAGGGATCTCAAAAAGCTGCTGAAGGAGCAGAAGCTGTGGAAGTTCAGCAAGTGCCTGGTAAGGAGGGCCTGCAAGCCCCAGCCTCAGCCCGGAGAAGGCCCCTGAGGGCGGCGCTCAGAGTGCGGGGCGGGCAGCGGTGCCCCTGCCCGCTGCTGCAGCCAGAGGCCGCGCGGGCTCCTCTCCAGGCTCCCGTGGGCCCGAGCCGGGTGCCCATGGAGCCCCGGCCCGGCGGGGCTGCGGGCCGCCCCCCGCGGCTCCCCGGGCAGCAGCCGGCCCGCTGCCCCCTGCCCTCGGGAGCCCGGGCGCCAGCGGCTGCTGGCCGCGCCTCGGGGCTGTGCGGCCAGGGGAGGCCGGGGCTGGGCGCAGGCAGCGCCCGGCCCAGGGGCTGAGCCCGCGCCAACCCTTCCCTCCCCCGCCGCTCTCTGCAGCTGGCAGAGGACAGGAGCCGAGCGGCCGAGCACCTGCGCCGGGCCCTGCGCTACCTGGAGAGCCCACAGGAGCCCCTGCGGCGGCGGCCGTCAGGTTCCTGGGTGAGCCACGAGCCGGGCTCCCTCCCCGGCCCGCCCGCCGCAGCTCGGCCCCGGCCCCGCCTGCTGCCCCGGCAGCGCCAGCCGGGCCCGGCGCCGTGGAGCCCCGCCTGGCCCGGGCATTGCTGCTGCCGCCCTCTCTGGCAGCCGTGCCCTGGGGCGGCAGCGTGCGGCAAGGGGCCGGGCTGAGCCCTGCCGGGCCAGCAGCCCGTGTGGCCGCAGCGCCGGCAGCGCCGCTGGCAGGGAGCTGTGCCGCTGGGCCCTGACAGGCTCTGTGTTCACAGGCACGGCCGGGCGGCACCTGAGGGGGCAGCAGCGAGAGCTGCAGCTGATCTGCGCTGGTCAGTGAGTGAGGGCAGCGGGCTGGCAGCGCGGGCTGCCGGGGGGAGAGCTGCAAGCCCTGCCCCCCGGGCGGAGGGCTCTGCTCCCGTGGGCAGAGCGCACCGAGATTTCAGGGCCCCGTGGGCCATTCCTGGCCAGCAGCTTCGGGCTGATCCCCTTGCTCCCTGCTCCCTCCTGGCCATGGCGAGAGCCGGCTGCGATGGCCCTTGCAGGGGGCTCTCCTGGGCTCCCCGCAGCTCCGGCTCTGACCGCGGCTCTGTTCCTCTCGCTTGCAGCCCTGGAAGACAAAACAAATGACATCAGCCTCGCCGTCGGAAGCCTGGCAATTCAAACCCTGTGCATCCTCAAGTCAGGAGAGCGGGCTCCCATCTCCAGGTTCCAGTGGCTCCGAAACCACCTGCGCAGGGCGTGGAAGACACGGCCTCGTCTGTCACGGCTCGGCTGCCTGCCCTGCCGCAGCTCTGTGGAGAGCTGATCCCAGAAGCTCTTTTTGCTGGGGCCACCTGAGTCAGGAGGAATTTTCTTTTACTTCAAGAATGTTCTTTTCATTTTTTTGTTTTCTTTTACCATGTAAATATAGACTGTGTTATATACACACACTCCCAGGATCTTTCTTTTGCTGCCCAGGGTCCGCAGGGCATAGGGGAAAGGGGAAAGAGGGTGCTTGTGCTCAGCCAGCTGCCCAGGCGTGCAGTGCCGCAGGGAAAATGGCCAGAAGGCCCTTGGCCTGTGGTGGTTGTGCTGAAGCCTTTGTGCTGGCGGCAGAGCGGCTGGGCAGGGCCCGGAGCTGCGGGGATCCCTGCCAGAGCGGTGCCTGGAGATGGGCACAAGGCCCGTGCCAGGCAGGAAGCGCCATCCGTGTGCTCCTGCCCGTGTGCTGCTGGCTGCCTTGCTGAGGGCTCCCAGGTGCCTCGGGCTGGGGCTGCCATGGAGCTGCTGTGGGGCTGCGGCGCTGCTGCCGGGCAGCTTGGCCGGGCTGGGGCAGCCCCTGAGGGGCTGGGGCGCTGGGGAGCCCTGAGCAATGGGCTGGCAGAGGCCACAAGCAGCCCCCCGGCAGCCGCCTTGTTCCTGCCAGAGCTGGCGTGCAGGACGGATCCCGGGCACTCTGGAGCTGACAGCATCGGCGTGGTTGGAAACCCAAATGCAGGGAAATCTCAGACCTTTGGTCTTGTCAGCAAAGCTTAGAATTAAACACGGGATTTGATCGGAGACCTTGGAAAGGGCTTCCAAACTTAGGTGCTCGGAGCGAGAATGCGGATTTCTAGTTGATAGCAGAGACATGGGGAGGAAAGTTGACGTGCAGGAAAGTTTAGAGTTTTAGAGTTCCAGATCTAGAAAAAGTAAAAGTAGTTCCAATGGCAAACAAGAAGTTTAGGATGCAGTGCTGTAGGTTTGTGTGTCATAACATGATTGGCTAAGGAAGCTTACAGCTTACACCGTAGCATGATGTGGGAACCCAGGAAATTCCTCTGGCTGCCCTGGAGGACTCGAGACCCTGTCAGAGGGCTCAGAGACCCTGGCACAGAGCCCAAGACCCCTGTGCCTTTGATTTAGCCCTTGGGAAAAACAATTACCAACCTTGTATGAAGAATTACAAGCCACGAAAGTTTAAGTAGAATGATAGTGAATTTATCACAGGTGAAAAATAGATTTTTGGGGTTTTTAGAATGGGGCTTCAGGGGCAAGATGGAGGAATCTGGGCGTGTCCAGCCTTTCTCCTTCTTCTTCTTGGCCTCCATCTTCTGCTGTGATGTTGGCACTTTTAGATTGCTCTAGAGTAGAAGCTCACTGTCTAACATAGATGATAGGTATTGGAAAGTAATTGTAAATATTGTACATGTAGTTTTTAGTAGAAAAAGATAACAGCGCCCCGGGGGAGGCAGAGTGCCTCAGACTGTCTTGCTGAGCGGACCTCGGCAGGACAGGAGAAAGAATTTGATAGGTAAGATACAATAAACAACCTTGAGACCCAGAAATGAAGAGCTCTGACTCCTTCTTTGAGCGCTGGGCTGGGAAAAGAGACTTTCTAACTTATCTCGGGGTCACTCTGAGCAGCGAGAGACCCCGACAGGTCGGGGATTTTCTGGATTTTTGGGAACGTTTCTGTAGTTTTTGGGAATGTTTCTGGATGGGGAACAGGGTTGGTTTTGGATTTTTTGAGGAGGAATATTTCTGGATTTTCTGGGGAAAGTTCATTTTTTGGGAATGTTCCCATTTTGGATTTCTTTGGGGAACATTTCTGGATTTCTTTGGGGAACATTTCTGGGTTTCTGGGGAACATTCCCGGGTTTCTGTGGAACATTCCTGGGTGTCTGGGAACATTCCCGGGTGTCTGTGGAACATTCCCGGGTGTCTGTGGAACATTCCTGGGTGTCTGTGGAACATTCCCGGGTGTCTGTGGAACATTCCCGGGTGTCTGTGGAACATTCCCGGGTGTCTGTGGAACATTCCCAGGTTTCTGTGGAACATTCCCGGGTGTCTGTGGAACATTCCCGGGTGTCTGTGGAACATTCCCGGGTGTCTGGGGCACGTTCCCGGGTTCCTGGGGCTCTCCTGGCCCCGTTCCCAGCCCAGGTTCCCGGGTTCAGGAGCTGCCCTGGTGCCCGGGCGCCGCGACATCGCCCGGGTGCGGTTGGACACCGAGGTGCAGGCGGCGCCGCCCGCGAGGCCCTGCAGGGCTTCAGCATCACCCAGAGCAGCGCCAGGCAGATCTCCTGAGCCAAACAGGGACCCACAGCCCCCAAACCCCACCAAAACACCCCCAAACCCAAAACAACGGGCCTGAAATACCCCAAAATCCCAAAAAAATGCCTCAAACCCTAAATACCAAAAATCTGCCCCAAAACACCCCAAATCCCTCCAAACCACCCCAAAATCCCATAGAAATGCCCTGAAACCCCTCCAAACATCCCCAAAATCATTCAAAACTGCCCCTGAATACCCCAAATCACCTCAAATGCCTTCAAGCTGCCACAAAATCCCATAGAAGCACCCCAAAATCCCATAGAAACACCCTAAACTCCCTCCAGACCACCCCAAATCCCAGAGAAACACCCCAAAATCCCACAAAACCACCCAAAACACCCTAAATCCCATAAAACAGCTACCCAAATCCCATAGAACTGCCCCCAAATCCCATAGAAACACCCCAAAAAAGAAAACTGCCCCAAAAATGGTCCTGATCCTGCCCCACCCCCCCCCCCCCCCCCCCCCACTCCCCCAGGTAAGTTCAGCTCAGCCCAAATCCCTCTTTTTTTGACCCCAAATCCTTTTTGTGTCCCAAATCCCTTTTTTGCCCATCCCAAAATCCTCCTTTTTCCACCCAAATTTCCCACCCCAACCCCCATTTTTCCACCCCAAATCCTTCTTTGTGCATCCCAAATCTCCTTTCCCACCCCAAATCCCCTTTCCTCACCCCAAACCCTTTCCCCATCCCAAATCTCCTTTTTCAACCCCAAAATCCCCTTTTCCGCCCAAAAATCTTTTCCTATCCTGAATGCCCCAATTCCCACCCCAATCCCCCTTTTTTTCCCCACCCCAAAATCCCCTTTTCCACCCCAAAAACCCCTTTTCCTACCCTAAATCCTTTTCCACCCCAAAACCCCCTTTTCCCTCAATCCTGACCCCAAACCCTCAATCCCCACCCTCAACCCATTTTCCCATCCAAACCCCCTTTTCCCACTCAAATCTCCTTTTTCCACCTCAAATCCTTCTTTGTGCATCCCAAATCCTTCTCCTTTCACCCCAAACCCTCTTTTCCCACTCCAGATCCCCTTTTCCCCACCCCAAATCCTCCTCCTTTCACCCCAAAATCTCTTTTTTCCATCCCAAATCCTTCTTTTTCCTTCTTTTCCCCACCCCAAATTTCCTCACCCCAAATCCCCTTCTTGATCCCCACCCCAAATCCCCTTTCCCAGCCCCCAGGGGTTTTGGGGTTCCTGAGGGGTTTTTGGGGTTTTTCCCAGCATTGTACCCAGGGTCTCTCTGCAGACATTGCACCTGGAGCTGCCCCAAACAAACCCCAAATAACCCAAATAACCCCAATTTTTTGGGGACTGGGGGGGTTGATGACTAAAAATGGGGGTTTTTGACACTTCAGGATTTGGGATTTGGGGGTATTTGACCCCAAACTTTGGGAACTGGGGGTTTGATCCCAAAATTTGGGGGATTGGGGGGGGTTGACCTCAAAATTTGGGGAGGGGGTTTGATCCTAAAATTTGGGGTTTTGGGGGGTTTGACACCTTGGGGTTTGGGGGGGTTTTGACCCCAGAATCTGGGATTTGGGGGTGTTTGACACCCCAGGATTTGGGGTTTGGGGTTTTGATCCCAAAATTTGGGGACTGAGGGGTTTGACCCCAAACTTTGAGGATTGGGATGGTTTGATCCTAAGATTTGGGGGTTTGGGGGGTTGACACCTCAGGGGTTGGGGATTTTTGACCCCAAACTTTGGGAATTGGGGATGTTTGACACCCCAGGGTTTGGGATTTTTCAGGGGGTTTGTGACCCAAAGTTTGGGAGGGGGATTTGGGATCAAAGGGGGATTTGACCCCAAAGTTTGGGGATTGGGGGGTTTGACCCCAGACTTTGGGGATGAGGAGGGTTGGACACCCCAGATATTTCAAACCCCAGGAGTTGGGGATTGGGGGTTTCAACCCAAAACTTTGGGGGTTGGGGATGTTTGACACCTCAGGATTTGGGATTTGAGGTGTTTGACCCCAGACTTTGGGAATTGGGGATGTTGGACACCCCAAATGTTTCAAACCCCAGGATTTGGGGTGGGGGGTTTGACCCCAGGATTTGGGGTGTTTGACCCCAATGTTTGACCCCCCAGACTTTGGGGTTTGGGGGGGGTGTTGGACCCGGAGCCATTCCCAAAACCCGGCGGGATTGGGGATTGGGGAGGATTTAATGGGAATGGGATGGGAACTGGGACAGGGAACAGGAATACCCCGGGATCAGGAATGGGATCGGGATGGGGATTGGGATTGAGAACGGCATCGGGATCGGGAACCGGGGGAACGGGGGGTCCCTGACCCAATCCAGGACCCCAGTGGGGTTGGGGGACCCCGCCCCACCCGGAATGTTTGAACCCCCCAATTTGGGACCCCTCCCCACAATCCCGGACCCATCCCCACAATTTTGGGGTGTTTGACCCCAATGTCCCCACAATCCCGGACCCATCCCCCCACAATCCCAAGTTAAGTCCCAGCCCCTCCCCAGGGGCTGAACGGACCCCCCCTCAATCCCAGCCAGCCCCGGGGACCGGAGCCATCCCCAGAGCCTCCCCATTCCCGGGGAGGGACCCTTCCATCCCTTTTTGGGGCGGCTCCTGGGGCCGCCCCCCGCCCATTTCTGGGGGTTCCAAAGGGGGGGCGGACCCCCCCATTTTGGGGGTGTTGGGGTGGCCCCAGGTGGCCCCCGAGGGCCGAGGGGGGGATCGAAAGCCCCAAACCCGGGGGCTCCTGGGGGTGCCCAGTTCCTCCCGCCCCCATCCCAAAATAGATCCTGGCCAATGGCGCGGGGCGCTGATGACGATCCAGTTGCCGGGCAGAAATATGCACTGGCCCAGCCCGGCGATTTTCAGCGAATCACCGCCCGGTTTGGTTTGACTCATCAGTTGCTGGGCAGAACCCCTGCGCCTCTCACAGCGCTAGCCAATCAGAGACTGCGCGGGGCCATTTCCAGCCAATCAGAGCGTTTGTCGCTGATGACTCCTCAGTTGCCAGGAGCGGAAATTTGGGGGGGGGAGTGGACCCAGGCCATGGGGATGGGGCCGGGTCCAGCTGGGTCCCAGGGGCACTGGGGGCGCTGGGATCCCCGGCCGCAGGGGATCGGGGGGCGCGGTGAGAAGGGGGCGGGGCCCAAATTCCCAAGGATCCGGGACCCCCAAAGGGAGCAGGATCCCTGGAACCCCCAAAACCCACGGGGGAGGGATTGATCCGGGGGGAACGATGGGGATCCCAGTCTGTGCAGTCCCAGTCCATGGGACCCCCCAGGATCAAGCCAAATGGATTGGATCCCACCTTCCAGGGATGGCAGCCAAAGGCAGCCAATGGCAGCCAAAGCTTTCTCCCAGTCCGTGTGATCCCAGTCTGTGCAATCCCCATCCATGTGATCCCAGCCCATATTTGATCCCAGTCCCGTTGATCCCAGTCTGTGTGGTCCTGATCCATATGGTCCCACTCTGTGCAGTCCCAGTCCATATTTGATCCCAGTCCATATTTGATCCCAGTCTGTGTGGTCCTGCACACACTCCCAGGGTCTGGAATTCCAGTTTCAAGCCAGAAAAAAATGTTCCTGTCCTTGAACTTCCTTCCTATCCTCTCAACAAATTATAATAAAATTATAAATCAAAAAATTATAATTAAAATGAAATAAAGTAGAATAAAAGTGAAATATATTATTTCAACTCTTCCTTACAATACTCCAATAATGATTCAACCCTAAACAACTATTACTATAATGTTAGCAATACACATAAATCAAGAAATTATATACCAAGAAATACTTTTTGAAAGTTTTAACTCAATAACTAATATACTTTAGATAAAAAATATCTAAAAAAACTAACATGTAATCTAACACACCTTAGTAAAACAATTCATATTACAAATATACTAAACACAAAACCAAACACCACTATAATTTCTCACACATTTGAACCCAGAAATTAAACTTTATTAACATCCTTAAGTACTCTAAAAAAAATTAAATTTTTTTTTCAAAATTCTAATTTCAGGTGCGTGGTTTTATTTGGATATTGGTTTTTGGATTGTTTGGGTTAGATGACTTTAAAAAAGGGATTTTTATAGGAATTTATTCAGCTGAGAAGGTGGCACTCTGCAAACAGAACTGACTGAAAATGAACGGGACAGAATCAGTAACTCTGTAAGTTTTATTTGCTATCAAATACATCCCATACACCCAGCCCCACACAATCCCCATCCCACCGCTCCAAATTGGGATCCCACTTCCCCCAGTCTCCTCCCAACCCCATCTCACCCTGGTGGCTGTGGAATAGAGAGAGTTTGGCACGGCATTGAGTTTTTTTGAGGTGGGAACAAGCAATCTGATGTAGGATTGAGCTTTTTTGGGTTAAAATTCAGTTCTTTGCAGTGGGATTTGAGTGGTTTTGAGGCGACAGATCGATCCCTCTTGGCTTATGGAGTGCAAAGACATGGAGAAGAGAAACAACTTAAAGCCAAACCAAAAGGAGAAGCAGCCAGGTGTGTTCCCAACATGGATCACAGGGAATGTGAGGCACCAGGGCTGTGCCCAAAGTGCCTCCTCCAGTGGGGGATGGAGCTGGAGCAGCGCCACGAAGCTCTTTCCCCCTCGGGGCACTCGGGGCACTGCAGGGCTTCCCTTAGTGGTGCCTCCGTTGGTGTTGGGTCAAGTTAGAGCTGCTGGAGAAGCTCTTCCCACACTGGGGAGACTCGTAGGGCCTCTCCCCAGTGTGGATGCGTTGGTGCCTGACGAGGGTGGAGTTGTGCTTGAATCCCCTCCCGCAGTCGGGGCAGCGGAAGGGCCTCTCCTCGGTGTGAATGCGATAGTGCCGGAGGAGATCGGAGCTGGTCAGAAACCTCTTCCTGCATTTATCACACTCGTAGGGCCTCTCCCCTCTGTGGGCACGCTGGTGGGTGATGAGTTGGGATTTGTGCTGGAATCCCTTCTCACAGTCGGGGCACTGGAAGGGCCTCTCCTCTGTGTGACTCTGATGGTGCTGGAGAAGATGGGAGCTGGTCAGAAACCCCTTCCCACACTCGGAACACTCGTAGGGCCTCTCTCCAGTGTGGGTCATCTGGTGCGTGATCAGGCTGGAGCTCCGGCTGAAACTCTGTCCACACTCCCCGCACTCGTAGGGCTTCTCCCCAGTGTGGGTCCTCTGGTGCGTGTTAAGGTTGGAGCTCTGGCTGAAGCGCATCCCACACTCCCCACACTTGAAGGGCTTTTCCCCAGTGTGGATCCTCTGGTGCACAATCAGCTGGGAGCTCTGGCTGAAGCTCTCTTCCCACACTCCCCACAGTCGTAGGGCCGTCTCCCCAGTGTGGATCCTCTGGTGCCTGATTAGGTCGGAGTTCCACCTGAAGCTCTTCCCACACTCCCCACGCACGTGTGGGGCTTCTCTCCCCATCATGGTGCTGCTCATGGAGCACCAGCTCCGAGCTCTGGCTCCATCTCTGGCTGCCTTCCCGGCCCAGGCTGGCTCTTTCCCCCTCACATCCCCGCCATCTGCGTTTGCAGCCCCTCCTCGTGCGGCATCTCTGGGCCTTTTCCTCCCCGTTGGCTTCCTGCGCCGTGGAGCCGCTCAAAACGGCCTCTTCCACCAGGTTCTGCCGCGGGCATTTGTCCTCCCTGCTCTCCATGCTCAGCTCCTGCTCTGGGGGAGGAAGGACAAGGACACGATGGGATTTGCCTCCGTGCCACAGGCAAGGGCAAGGAGATCCCCCCAGGGCTGTGCTGCAGCCGGGGCCGTGCTGGGCTGGGAGATGGAGCAGCCAGAACTGACTGAAAATGAATGGGACAGAATCAGTAACTGTGAAACTTTTATTTGCTATCAAATACATCCCACACACCCAGCCCCACACAATCCCCATCCCATTGCACCAAATTGGGATCCCACTTCTACCAATCGCCTCCCAAACCCATCTCACCCTGGGGCTGTGGAATGGAGCAAGTTTGGCGTGGGACTGAGTTTTTTTGAGGACGGAAAAAGCAGTTTGAGGTGGGATTGAGCCCTGTTGGGTTAAAATTCAGTTGTTTTCAGAGAGATTTGAGTGGTTTTGAGGAGACAGATCAATCCCTCTTGGCTTTTGGAGGACAAAGAGATGGAGAGGAGAAAAGAATTAAGGCCAAACCAAAAGTAGAAGCAGGCAGGATCCCAACATGGATCACAGGGAATGTGAGTGACCAGGGCTGTGCCCAAAGTGCCTCCTCCAGTGGGGGATGGAGCTGGAGCAGCGCACGAAGCTCTTCCCACACTTGGGGCACTTGCAGGGCTTCCCTTAGTGGTGCCTCTGTTGGTGTCGGGTCAAGGCTGAGCTGGTGGAGAAGCTCTTCCCACACTGGGGACACTCGTAGGGCCTCTCCCCAGTGTGGATGCGCCGGTGGGTGATGAGGTGGGAGTTGCGCTGGAATCCCTTCCCGCAGTCGGGGCAGCGGAAGGGCCTCTCCTCTGTGTGAATCCGACAGTGCCGGAGGAGATGGGAGCTGGTGTGAAACCTCTTCCTGCATTTATCACACTCGTAGGGCCTCTCCCCTGTGTGGGTCCTCTGGTGGCTGATGAGAGTGGAGCTCTGGCTGAAGCTTTTCCCACACTCCCCACACTCGTAGGGCCGTTCCCCAGTGTGGGACCTCTGGTGCAGGATCAGGCTGGAGCTCTGGCTGAAGCTCTTCCCACATTCCTCACACTCGTGGGGCCTCTCCCCAGTGTGGATGCGTTGGTGTGTGACAAGATGGTCGTTGCGCCTGAAGCGCTGCCCGCAGTCGGGGCAGCGGAAGGGCCTCTCCTCTGTGTGCGTGCGCTGGTGCACGAGGAGATGGGAGCTGGTCTGAAACCTCTTCCTGCATTGATCACATTCGTAGGGCCGTTCCCCAGTGTGGGTCCTATTGTGCTGGATCAGGTGGGAGTTGCACCTGAAGCTCTTCCCACACTCCCCGCACGTGTGGGGCTTCTCCCCATCATGGAGCTGCTCATGGAGCACCAGCTCCGAGCTCTGGCTCCATCTCCGGCCGCCTTCCCGGCCCAGGCTGGCTCTTTCCCCCTCACATCCCCGCCAGCTGCGTTTGCAGCCCCTCCTCGTGCGGCATCTCCGGGCCTTTTCCTCCCCGTTGGCTTCCTGCGCCGTGGAGCCGCTCAAAACGGCCTCTTCCACCAGGTTCTGCCGCGGGCATTTGTCCTCCCTGCTCTCCATGCTCAGCTCCTGCTCTGGGGGAGGAAGGACAAGGACACGATGGCATTTGCCTCCGTGCCACAGGCAAGGGCAAGGAGATCCCCCCAGGGCTGTGCTGCAGCCGGGGCCGTGCTGGGCTGGGAGATGGAGCAGCACAGAGGGGAAAGGGGCACTCATCACCACCTCGGGGCTGTGCACAAATCACAAACAGGACGGGACTGCTAGGAACACCTCTTGAGCTGTTTTATTTTCCAGCATCAGTCTCATTACTTGGTTATGACAATGGAAGATGCCAGCAGCTCACATCCCAGGTGGCAGACAAAGAACTTAATGTTAAAACTTACTTTAAAAGGTTTTTGACAATCACACAAAGCAAAAGCATATTGACAGTAGTTCTATCCAAGCAAATGTACCTTCGGTTACAACAATGCTTGCTTATTTCAGATACAATACCTGCTTGTAAGCCTTAAAACACAATGCACAGAGCTCCATTATTAACCTTGGAACTTCCCAATATCTTGCTAGATATATTTTTCTACAGGTTAGGGAGTTATTCCTGATAAGTGTTAAGGCACAGACCATTGTTCAATTTCTGCTTACTTTCTTCTTCTTACAACATTTTTCTGCTGACCAATCTTATGGCTGCTGCAAAGCTCTAATCACAGTTGTACTGTCTCTGAGGCTTGGCCTTGCAGCTTTCCCAAAACCCTCTGATTTTAGGCATTCCAAACACACTGATTTCTTCCTCACCTGGCTCAATGTCCCAGGGCATCTTCCTCTTCCTCACAGCCTCCCAAGTGTTGGCAATGGGAAATCCTGGTTTGGGGAAAACAAGGGATGAGCACATTGAGTTTGAAGGTCCCTCTGCCCGAGTCCATCTCTACAAGTCACCAGCCATCTGGGCTCCAGAAAAACCTCCCAAACACCAAGATTCAGACCTGAAAAAGCCCCCCAGGAGTTCCCCGTCCCTGGTCCCTCCCCTCTGGTGTTCGGGGGCTCCCCCCTGTCCCAGCTGCTGGGGTCACGCTTGGATTGGGGGTCCCCCTTCTCCTGGGTGCCCGCCCTGCCCAGGCTGCTGGCAGTCCCAGCAATGCCAAAAGCTCCCCCCTCTTGGCTCTCCCCATTTCGGGATGCCGGGGCTCTTTGGGCTCCCGGGCTCCCTTCTCCCCTCATTCTCTGCTCTGGGCTGCAGCGGTTCCAAGGAGTCCCCCCTGCCCCTCTCCAGGCTCTTGAGGCTCCCGCCAATGGCGGCGCTCCCCCCTCTCTGGGCTCCCCACTTTGGGCTCCTGGGGGACACAGGGCTCTGCTCCTCCAGGCTGCCTCTGCCGGCAGCCGCCACTGCCACCCCCGATGTCCCCCCGAGGGGCCTTTTCCGCTCAGCCTTGCACTTCTTCATTCTCCAAACATCCCCCCAAAAACCCAACTGGGAGCAACTGGGAGTGACTGGGAACATGCTGGAGGGAACTGGGCTACACTGGGACATACTGGGAGGGACTGGAACAAAAGTGAGGGTGAAAGAGCAACTGGAACCATGTGGAGCACAACTGGTTCATACTGGCAGGGACTGGGAGCACACTGGGCTCATCTTTGGATCATACTGGGAGGGACTGGACTCATACTGGGAGGATCTGAGAGCGACTGGGAACACACCCTGCACATCATCCCCCATACTGGGCCTGACTGGGAGCAACTGGGAGCACGCTGGCAGCAAATGGCATCATACTGGGACTGACTGGGCTGATCTAGGAAGCAACTGGAACCACGCTGGAGGCAGCTGGGACCATACTGGGAGAGACTGGAAGCAACTGGGATTATACTGGGACCACACTGGGAGGGCTGGCATGTGACTGGGATCAAACTGGAGCTTACTGGGATCATATTGGGGTTGAAAGGGAGCGACTGGGATCACACTTTGGGCTACTGGGAGCAGCTGAGAGAAACTGGGATGATGCTGCAAGCAAACTGGAGGAACTGGGAAGGACTGGATGCCTGCTGGAGGCAACTGGGATATTCTGGGCATGACTGGGGGATCATACTGGGAGAACTGACACCTTCCTGGGGCCACTGGCAGTGCCTGGAAATGACTACAGACATGCTGGGGGCAACTGGGATATACTGGGAGTGTCTGGAACCATACTGGGGGCACTGGAACCACACTGGGAACAGCTGGGATCATGCTGGGAGCAACTGGGACGATGCTGGGGAAACTGAATCTACCCTGGAGGCAACTGGGCACGACTGGGACCCTGCTGGGAGGGACTGGGACTGTTCTTGGGGCAACTGGGATCATAATGGGAGGAACTGGGAACATCTGGAATTCTGCTGGGAGCAACTGGGATCACACTGGGATCTCAGTGAGAGCAGCTGAGTCCATACTGGGTTCCACTGGGATCTCATTGAGAGCGACTGGAATCATACTGGGATGGACTGGGAGTGGCTGGTTTTGTGGATTTTGGGGGTTTGGATTTTGGGGGATTTTCTTGGCATTTTGAGGGGGAGTTTTTCTGGGGGTGTTTGGGGGTTTGTTGAATTTTTTGTGGCTTTTTTTGAATTTTGGGGGTTTTACTGGGGTTTTGTTGGGATTTTTTGGGATTCTCAGAAATTCTGGGGGTTTGATTGGGATTTTTAGGAGATTTTGGGGCATTTTGTTGGAATTGTGGTGGCATTCAGTGGGATTCATTGAGGATTTGGTGTTTTGTGTGATTTTTGGTGGGATTTGGGGGGTTTTGTGGGGTTTTTGGGTGTTGCCAGGATTTCTTTGGGTCTTGGGGGAGATTTTGTGGGACTTTTCATGGTTTTGGGGACATTTTGGGGTGATTTGCGGAGTTTAATCAGGATTTTTGGGGTTATTGGGATTTCAAAGGATTTTGTGGGCTTTTATGGGGATTCTAGGGTGTTCTAATGGGATTTTGAGAGATTTAATTGGGATTTAGTGGGTTTTATTGGGACTTTCAGGGCTTTTAAGGAGATTTTGGTGCCTCTCAGCCCTTCCCCACACCCAGGGAATGCCCCAAAGCCCCCTAAAATTCCACGAAAACCCCACAAAATCCCCAAAAATTAAAAGAAAACCCTCAAAAACCCCAGAGAATCTCCAAAAATCCCAGTGGAACTCACCAAAATTTAAAAAACTACCAAAGATTTCAATATATGCCCCCCTTAAAAAACCCCCACAACCCCAACAAAACACCCAAAATCCAAAACCCCCCAAATCAACAAAACCCCCCAAAATAATGTAACCATCCCAAAACCAGTAATTCTCCCCAAAACCCCAAATAACCCCCAAACTCCCAACAAAATCCCCCAAAGCCCAAAAAAGCCACCCCAAAATCCCCAAAAACCCTCTCAAAACCCCAAAAGCCCCCAAAAAACCCCCCAGACTCAGTGGGGCCGTCCTGGCTCAGGGGGCACCGGCCGGTGGAACAGGAGCCACTTCAGGGGCCCTCGGAGCTTTTTGGGGAGGGGGCACCATGGGAGACCCCCCAAAAACCGGGGGGGGGGGAACCCCTGCTGTGCCCCCTCCCCGAAACCCCCAGACCCCGGTTCAGGGTGGGTTGGCAAATCTCCCCAGGACCCCTCTGGACCCCCAAAAACCCCCAGGGTTGGCCCAAGACCCCCCCCAAAATCTCCCCAGGACCCTCAGACCCCCAGTTCTCCCCAAAATTCACCCCAGACCCACCTGAGACCCCCCAAATCCATCAGACTGCCCCAAATCCCCCGCAGACCCCTCAATCCCCCCAAACCCTATGAAATCCCCTCAGACTCCCCAAATTTCTCCAGACCCACCTCAAAACCCCCCAGATCCACTCATAACCCCCCAGTTCCTCTCAAAATCTCCTCAGATCCTCCCAATTCCCCTCAGATCCCCCTAAACCCACCTGAGAACGCTCCAGACCCTCTCAAGCTTCCCCCAAAGCCCCAAAAAGCCCCCTAAAGACCCACCAAAGCCCCCTCAGAGCCCCCCTCATTCCCCCAAACCCACCGCACCCCCCCTATTTCCCGTCAATGCCCCCAAAAATCCCCAATTTCCCCTCAGACCCGCCCCAAAACCCCCAGTTTCCCCCCGACCCCACCTCAGCTCCTTCCTGAGCCGTTCTCCCTCACAATCTCCCGCCTCCGCCGCGCGGGCTCCCAGCCAATAGCGGCGCGTCCTGCCCCGAACCAACCAATCACTGCGCTGCACTCTACAAACCAACTAATCACAGCGCGGCTCCCCTCAGCAACGCCCCTCCCCCGCGCCGCCCCAGCCAATCAGAGGCGAGCCGAAGCGGCGCCCCCCTCCCTGCCGGTCCCGGCGCCCCCGGTGTCGGGCGGGTCCTGCGGGAGGCGCTGGGAGGGGCGGGAGCGCTCCGGGAGCTGCTGAGGCGGCCGGGACAGGAGCGGGAGGGGCTGAGAGGGGATCGGGGGAGGGGCTGGGGGGAGGGGGCCTGGGGGGGCTTTGGGGGGGGGTCTGGGGGGGGCTCTGGGGGGTCTGGGGAGGGGTCCTGGGGCATTGTGGGGGGGATCTGAAGGTGTGGACGGGTCCTAGGAGGGGTCTCTCGGGGGGGCAGTGGAGGGTCTGGGGGGTTTGGGGAGGGGTCTGGGGGTCCTGGAAGGCTCCTGGGTGGGGTCTTGAGAAGGAACAAGGGGGGCCTTGGGGAGGGGTCTGGGGGGTCTCAGGGGTGTCAGGGGAAGATTTAGAGTGAATATGTTTTTCACAGACGTCCTTTATTGCACAGTGATCCAAGGGCCTGGCAGGTAACAGCTCCACACATCTCTTGGCAATCAGTGGCAAAGCAAACCAGACTGTTTTTGTCCTGCCTGTAGCTCTGCACAGGGACCATTAGAAGGGAAAACGCAGTCCTTGTGCTGGAGCTGAGCTGGAGACCTGGTCTGCCAAGCACTATTGGGCTCCATCCAATCCATTTTCTGCTCATCCGATTGATGTCTAGGGCCCTGTGAAGAACACTGACAGCCTGGTCTGGCCCCCAGGGAAGGAAAACGAGCCCCTGGAGAAGCTGTACCAGGTGATGCTGCTACTGGAGACACCAAGGACAACCTCAAGGATGACAATCTCTTCCTTAACCTGACCACTGGCAAGCTGAAGACTGACTTCAGTTCTGGCATCTTCTTCAAAGACACACTCCACACCCAATTTGCAGGTGAGTCCACAGCCAGAGGGATGCTCCCAGATCTGGGAGCACAGCCTGGCCGGGCACCAAAAGTTCCCCCCTTTCCTGGGCAGATGCAACAAATTCTTCAGTCGGCTGCCAAGCTGCTTTTTGGCAGGGCTCAGGGAGATGTAATAAAACAGGAGTCAGCTCCTGGTCCTGCCAACAGCATCCGTTGTGCCCTGGGTTGGGGGGCAGACAGCCTGACCAAAACAAAACCCCATGGGGAAGCAGAAGTGGGACTCCAAAAGACATGCACTGGCTCCTTTGATTTGCAGGTGAGGAAGGGCTTGGGCTACTCCACTCTGCTTGTCCCTGGCTGCACAACAGCAATGTCTCAGGGATGCTGTGGGAGGCTACGGTGTCATTCAGAGCTGCTCTGCAGCCCTCAGCTATCCTCACTGCTGTGTTGCCACTTTTTCTGCCTTGTCCTTCCAGCAGGATGAGCTCCATGACTGCTCTTTACCCTCCCCACTCTTCCCAGCCCAGCCTCCTACCTCAGTGAGATTCAGGCTGAAGCTGATTTGTCTCCTGTGGCCCAGCAGTGCCGTCCCCTCCGTGGGGAGCTCCAGCTCCAGAGACCAGTGCACAGCAGTGTGGGCTGGAGCAGCTGAGCTGCACCCCTGGCTTGGCTGTTTGTGGGAACTAAATCCTGCCTGTGTACAGCTCTCCCTGCAGGATGGCCCAGGGCAGAGCCCAGCTGGGGTCCCGCAGCATCCCCTGCAGCCTGGGGCAGAGAATGGTCCCAGAGCAGCTGCCAGAGCTGAGGTTCCTGGGGAGCACCCAGAGCTGTGACTCCAGGCAGCATTTGGAAGGGCTGTGTTCTTGTCTCCTGAACCTTGTGGGGAGAACAACCTGTGCTGCTAGGCCAGCACTGCCCCTCTGCACGGGAACAAGGCTGAAGGGCTTTTCCATTCCAGAGGAGCCGGTGTTGAGCCTCGACAGGGCCTGGCAGGGCTGGAGCTGGATCTCACCCACCCTGGGACTCACTGCCCACCCATCCCCACTGCACTTCCTTATCCAGGGGCAGATGGGTCTGTCTGTGCAAGGGGCTCTTGGATGTCTATGTATCCATGGATAGGGAACAAACATGGAGATGGAAAGTGTCACACAAAGTGTCTGCACTCTCCATCCTTTCTATACAAAAACCGTATCTGCACACCCCATGTAGAGATCTATGAAAAATCTATGGAGGGACAGAGATTTCCCACACACCTCTAACTCCAGCAGCACTTCCCTGATGAGAGGTGACTAGTGGATTTTTTTCTCAGCTCTGTGAACAAAGTAGCTGTCCAAGAGCTGAAGGGAGCAGCATTTAGAAACAGTTTCAAGATTTCTAGGCAGGAAAGGGAGCTGATGGCCATTCCTGGGACATGCAGTGTTCATCAGGGGGGAGGGCTGGTTCTTTAGGAATAAGGAACAATAGAGACAGAAGAGTTTGGAAAAATCCCAGCTCTCCATGGATTTGTGCAAAGAGAGGAGCAGCAGAAACTCTTTGCATCTGGTTTTGTGGACACAAGGTCCAAGGAGCTGCAGTGGCAGAAGGTGACAGGATTGGTGGCAGGTGAAGTCCTGTTTCATGACATCCCAGAGTGGCACAGAACAAAGCTCCAAACACCCACAGTCACACTGATGAAGTCGTTGCGATGTTGCACATCCTCTAGGAAAAGCTGCTGTCCCATAGTCTGTTGGAAATACTTCAGGTCTAAGTTTCAAACTACAATATTTTTACACTTGAGACCAGTCATGCTAGAGGTGAATGGGAGTGGCAAAGAGCAACTAGAATTATGCTGCAATCTGCTGAGAGCAACTGGAAGTGAATGGAAACACTGGGTGTAACTGGGATATACTGGGAGAGATTGGGAATAACTGAGATCATAAAGCAACCTTAAAGGGAGTTACTGGAATAATACTGGGAGAATCTGGGACTGACTGGAAGCATACGGGGTTACTGGGAGCAAAACTGGGACCATGTTGGGAACAAATGGCATCATACTGAGAGTGACCGTTTTCATACTGGAATCATACTGGGAGGGCCTTCAGCCATAGTGGGAATAATCATACTGGAGGTAACTGGAACCATATTAGGAGTGAATGAGAACCCCTGGGACCATGCTGGGGTCACAGTGGTATCATACTGGGAGTGACTGGGATCATAGTGGGAATTACTGGGACCATACTGCAGGTGACTAGGAACCATTCTGGGAGTGACCTAAGCTCTGTCTGGGTAGAATTAGGTGAACAGGTTCAGCTAGGCTCAAGGTTGTTCAACCCCAGGGCTGCCCTTGATCTCGCTGCTGCCCCACCCCACAGAGCCAAGGGACACAGGAGAGACAGGGAACACGAACAGACAGGGGAGATGGCATGGCCGAGGACCACTATTCTCCAGCAGTTTGGGCTGTTGAGCGCAGGCTGTTGCCCTTGGGGTCCCAGAAAAGGCAAAATGACAAGCAAAAATAATACTAATAAAACTCCTTTCCTCCACCTCTCTCTCCTTCCCAGGCTTTACTTTATCCCCAACTCCCTCCCTCCTCCCCACCACTGGTGCAGGGACAATGGGAGGCAGGGTTATGGTCACTTCATACTGCTGCTCCTTAACAGGGAGAGGAGTCCTTGCCCTGCTCCAGGGTGGGGTCCCTTCCATAGGGTCAGTCTTCCATAGACTTCTCCCATGCAACTCCTTCCCAGTTTGCCTCTTTATCACCTGCTCCAGAGTGCAGGTTTTGATTGATTTTTTTTGTTTTGCACAATCATTGATTTTCACTTTAGCAAGTGGACTTATCTCAACTGACAGAGTTTCAGCAAACAGACTCATCCCAACCTGTGAGCTGTTTGCCAGCTAAAATTTAAACAAATACAAACAGAGACTCAGTACCACATTGTGTGGGGTTAACAACAGCTGGTGGTGGATCTCTGTTAAAAGGGAGGTTTCAGGTGGAATTCAGGATTTCTGTATCCTTCTGGACTTCACTGGGATGTCTCTGCAGGTGGCTGCAGATGGAGAATTTCGTCTCAGAGCACCTGTCGCTGCTGATCCTGTGGGAGTTCGTGTAGGCGCAGTGGCCATTGCCCTGGATGTCAAACCTGGATCAACAGCAAAGTTAGAGCTCATGGGAGACAGCTGGGATGGGAGGGATTCCCATTCCCAGAGAGATTAAGAGTGCTGCAGGAGCAGGGACCAACCTTCCCAGCAAAGTCCCCATGAAGAACCCACACTACCTTCCACTCCTCAATGGTTTTCATGTTCTTGGTCCCAGGGATGCCCCTGATCCAGGGATGCCCCCAGGCTCCCATCATTATCTGCATCCCACAAATCCATGGGTTGTGTCTGAATGCTTTGGCACAACCAGCGAAAGTAATGTTTGATTGCTCCCACCTCAACAGATCTGTATCTACTTGTGCTTCCTGCATCCAGCCCCTGCCCCAGCTCAGCCCATGCCATAGTTTTGTTCTCCAGAAGATGGGACGTACAGGGCATTGAAGAAGGAACCATTGAGCCATTTCCAAGGTCCAGAACCTTCCCTCCAGAGACCAACCCAGTATTCCATGAAGTTCCCATAGCGCAGGAGGAAATGCTGGAAATGGGGAAAGCAATGATCACAGGTACCTCCATACTATTGTCTTCAGGCAATTTCCTGCAATTTCCAAATCTGCTCTCCAAAGGCTGTTCCACACCACCTCCTCAGGGGTTTCTCTTACCAGCTCCTCCCTGGTGTCAATAGTGGCCAGGTGGGCTTGGCGGGAGAGGCAGGAGTGCTGACTCCCTTCCCAGTCCACTTCCTCCTCCAGAAAGTAAAAGCACTTGTTCCCAAAGCCAATCCCACTCTCCAGGCAGCTGGGCAGGGTGGTAGCTGGGCACGGTGGGTCTTTCTTAGCTGCAAACAAGCACAACATGCCCAAGTGACTCATCCTGGGGGACTTCTCCAGGAAGGAGACTTTTGGGTGGTTTCTGCACCCTCAGCCACTCACCTGCCAGTGTGATGATGGCAACTGTGAGAAGCAGCACCACAGTGAGCACGGTGACTGCAATAATCACCTTTCTGTTATTGGTGCATCTGAGGCTGAAATCTTGGGACAAAACACGTGGGAAGGGCATGAAGAGCACCCCTTGTTCTTCCAGCTCTCACGTTACCCTCATGGGTCACTTCAACACCTTCTAACACAGCCCCAAAACACACTGGAGGCTCCCAGCAGGGCACAAGCTCAGTCCAGGGGGCATCCCAGTGCTATCATCGGCTTCCAAGGATTTTTGAGGCTTCCCAACCTCCCGCATCACCTCTGTGCCCCCCTCCACCATGAAATGGGCACCATCCCTCAGACCATCAGCTTGCAAACACTTTGACATTTCTTACTCCCCCTCCCACAACACCTTTGACCATTTTAGCTTGCCCCAACACACTGAGCCATATCTTGAAACAACATCCCCATAACCAAACTGGGGCTTACTGCTCCTTCCCTCTGCTCTCTGCTGCAGCAGCTCCATCACAGCAGCCGAGTCTCCACCTGTGCAAACAAAGCAAATTCTGACTCACACTCAGAAGTGGGGAGTGGGAAAGGCCTGAGTTGGGATATTTTCCTCCTAGGACAGAGAGGCACCATTGTTTCTTTGCCAGGTTTATTGTTGGCAGCAGGAAGGAAAACACAATTTCAGCTTTCAAAAAACCAGGACTTGCTTGGTTTTTCCAGCTCTGCTTCAACCTCAGCCAACTCCTGCTGGCTGTGGGTGTCCTGAAAAGGTGTTGCATCAAGGACCTGAACAAGTCCAGAGGGGTTTTCAGCCCCAGCCCCCACTCCAGGCCACCCAGGCACCCCAAAAGGTGCTCACCCACTTGAGGCAACCTTGATTCCCCACCCTGTGCAGGGCAGCTCATGAAGCTCCTGGAGCAGGGGATGATGCCTCTGTACCTTCTTCACAAGGGACTTCTGCCATCCCCGGGGCCACAGATGGGACAGGGGCACCCTCCAGGGACAAGAGTGTCCCTCAGCTCCTCCTGCCACGAAGTGATCTTGGACAACACCCCAAGCTCGCAGGGCCCAACCAGGTCCTGCTCCTTCCTGAGGCTTTACTAGGATGCTCCTGTGATCCTAAAATAAAAACACAAAAAGCTGATAATCCTCCCAACCTCCCAGGCAGTCACAGCTCTCCTCAGCAAAGCAAAGCTGGTCCCACAGGAACAATTTGCTGAATATTTATATGGAAAAAAATAATCAGAGAAACAGAACAAGGGTTGACTGACACTGACTGGAAATACCTGTGGATTCTGCTGTCAAGTCACTGGTAACTGAAGAGTGTTTCTACATTTATTACAACTATATAAATCACTCACATCAATGCCCAGCGGATGTTTTTGTCATCACTGTAAATTAAATTATTACCAGCCCCTGCACCTGATACTTCCCCTAGGTAAATATTTTCCATATCAGAACCACCTGCCTGTGTCTACAAAGGTAAGACATCCAAAAGGATTTTTTCTCCTCCAAATACTTGAATTTTGGTTTAATTGATGTGTTGTTTTGTTACTGTCTCCAACCCTTCAATTCTCCCTGCTCCAGGCTGCAGCTTGGGGCATTTTGGGGTGAAAAACTGGTGGGGGAGGAAGAGGTGGGAAAAGGGGATGGAGGCACAGAAATTTCTCTCCCTCCAAGCTTTTCCTCTCACTTCTCTCCCAGATTTCTTGAGTCCCACCCACTCACACACCTGTTTAGGATCAAAGCAGCTGCTTCAAGAAATTCTGCAGAGTGGGGAGGCAACAGCTCACAAACCCCCTCTCAGGGACACCTCTGGCCCCTTCACCCACAGGCCGCAAGTGCCATGGGTGATTTAGGAGTAATGGAACCTACCAGTGTTCCCCATATAGAGCCATTTCCCACTCCTGGGCACAGCCTCTGCTCCACAGAAAGGCTCCAACTCCCTTCCAGAAAACAGTTTAAATAAACTGTCTCTGGACTTGGAAGCAGAAGAATGATGCAGGGTTTTCCTCTCCCCCCTCATACCTGCAAAGGGGTAAGAGGGAGCAGAGCCGGGGAGGGCAGAAGTGGTGCTGGGGCCGGGGGTCTCTCCCCTGCAGCAGTGCAGGGGCAACACATCTGTGTCTGCTCAGGGCGGCTTTGCTCACCTAAGGTTGCATCAAGGGGTCTGAGGGCCCCCAAATACTAACCCACCACAATAGCACTGCTGCAAGAGCTAGAAGGGGCTGAAAAAACCCAATAGGATCACTGAAAACCATTTACAAGGCAGCAAAAACTAGAACTCACCTAAAAATCTCATCCAGACACTCAAACCACCCCCATGGTGGAAAAAGCTTCAGAAAACCAGCTGTAAAGTAATGATTTTGGGGTTTTATTCTCTCTCTTTAATTTGCTATATTTATTACATCAGTTGGTTATTTCAATCCCCCAAAAGATGAAGCCATGATCTGGGTGTTGAACTCCATCCCATCCCTGGCTTCTTTCCAGCCAGTGCCAGCTCAACCAGCCCTGAGTTTTACATAGAGAAGCTGCTTTTCCAGAACCCACCCTCACAGCCAAGCTCATGGAGACTGAACCAAATCCCTGGGGCTGTGTAAATATTAGTTCATGGAGACTGGAAACATATTCCTGAGGCTGCTTAAGTATCATCACATACTGGAAATGAGGGCAAAGAGTTCATAGTCACAGTCTGAGCATTTGGCTGTACTCCAGCAGGTTGGAGGGGTGCCCAGCATGTTGCCCTATGTCTCCCAGGAAAGGCAAAGAGGTGAAGAATACCTCCAGAAACTCTTGTTTGCTTTAAGCTTTATGTTTGCTTTAAGCTTCATGTTTAACATTCCCAGTGTGCCACATGTAATGTTTTGAGTCTGGCTGGGCCTGATGCCACCAAGGCTGCTCCGGGCAGTGCCTTTCTGCCCCAGACAGGGCAGAGAACACCCAAAGAACGGTTCATGCTCGGATCAGGGCAGAGAGAGGCCACTCCCCTGGAACTGGCATGGGCACGACAGAGCTGGCTTGGGGAAAATTATTTGAATTTATGTCCAGTCAAACCACCACAAAAGAATG
Source organism: Camarhynchus parvulus (assembly GCF_901933205.1). Lineage (NCBI taxonomy): Eukaryota > Metazoa > Chordata > Aves > Passeriformes > Thraupidae > Camarhynchus > Camarhynchus parvulus. The sequence continues at coordinate 27,934 of NW_022148129.1, forward strand.
AGAATTAAACTACATCCTAGCAAAACTCATTTCCCCCACCCCTCCCTCCTTCCCAGGCTTCATTTTATCCCCAGTTACCTCCCAGTGGCACAAGAGAACCAGATGGGGATAATGGTCACTTCGTGCTGCTCCACATTCCCCTCAAGCAATCAAAAAAACCCTTCCCAGGAGTTCCCTCTAGCTGGTCTCCCTCCTTTGGAGTTCTGAGGTCCCCATGGATCCTGGTGATCCCCCCTCCTTGGAGTCCAGCTTAGGGGTCCTGAGGGGTTCCGGGTTTCCTTTTCCCTTGATTCTGCTTCAGCTCCCAGGTCGTCCCAGGCTCACCCTCTTCAGGCTCCCCTCACTCCAGGCATTTGGGGTCCCACCCTCCCTCCTACCCCTTTCAGGGTCGGGCGTCCTGACCCTCCCTCATGTCTGTGTTCCCCCACCCCTCCAGGCTGCTGGGGATTCTCCAACTCCGGTATCACCCCCTCCACTTTCCCCACTCCAGGGGTCCCATGTTACACTCCCTTGGCTCTCCCGGGAATTCCCAGAACTGAGGTCCTGCCCTGCCAGTACTGGTCGATCGTGACATGGACCCCCCCACACCGTCCCCACAAGGGGCATTCGAGGCTCATCTCTGGAGTTCTTCAAGTCTCACATACACTCCCACCCCCCCAAGAAAACCTGCCAGGGAAATGCAAAGATACTTGGGACTTGATTCCAGAATCTGCAAGCTCCAAACACCCTTCAAAAAAAATCCTTACCAGAGACCCCCAATATATTTGGGTCAAACTCCCCCTCCCCAGTCACCTGTGGGATGTAGCGGGTGAGATGCTCTTGGGGCTGGGGGAGGCTGTGCACACAGTGAGCAGTGTCCCTCCCTCTTCTCCTTCAGCACCTTTTCATGCTCCTCCTCTTCCTCCTGTTTTTTCACCATTCTCTTTGCCCCACAGTGCCACAGCACTGGTTGATTGGGGGGGGTGAATCCCACCGGGAATAGACGCAGGGAGGAATCCCCTCAGTGCAGATCTGCACCTTCATCCCCCACCCTGAGCCCCAGGGATTCACACCAAGGCTTAAGTGCTGAGCAATAAGGGTGGGCACCCATGGAACTGCCCTTCTCCCATTCCAGCTTCACCTTTTCCCTCCCTCTTCACCTCCTTTTCCATCGTTTCCCCCAATCCACTGACCTCTCCAAACTCAACTTGTATGTCCCATCCCCTCCCCCTCTGTTTCGTGATCCCAGCCCCCTCTTCTCCCTTTCCCATCATCCCCCGAGTTCTCAACCCACCTCCCCTGAGCTTGGTTTTGGGAATCCCAGCCCCATCCTGTTCAGTTTGGGCATCTCACCTCCCCTTTTCCTCAGCTGGGAGTCCCAAGCTCTCTTCTGCCCTCTGTCCCCCTCCCATGCCCCTTGCTCACCCCATAGATGGGCAGGCTCCCAGCACCACCAGTGCCACCAATACGACACACAGCTCCGCCCACATGCCCCATCCCCAACGCTGCTGCGCAGGTGCTGGAGCCCCAGAGCAGGGCTGTGCTGTGGGGTGGTCCTGATAAATAATACAGAGAATAGAAATTCTCAGTTCCCCTAAAGTTGCAGAATAGAGCTTAAAGACTAACTAGCAAACAAGATAAAAGAATGTTAAAGTATTTACACAGGATGATAAACATAAGTGGAACCAGGGGAGAAACAGATAGGAAAGACTACAGGGGAATTTTTTTTTTTTTTGCAAGTCATGTAACAAAGAAGCAACAGTGCATGCTCACAGAAAAAGTTCAAGGCAAGGTCACCTTTTATATTGAAGCACTCAGTGAATACAACCACCAAAGACCCCTTTAGCTGACCCTTCAGGACCATGCAAGGCTTTCCAGGAGGAGGATGCATGAAAAATAGTTCTAGGAAAGTGATATTCATGTATTAGATAAGAAATATGTTTTAATGCATGTAGTATATGGTATAGATAATTCATGCTATTAATGTATAAAATATTGTAAAATCCAAACCATGTCTTTTGACTATCCTGACTGGGAGCAGCTGTCTTATTCATATACATCTAGTTTCTGGACGTGCTTTAAGATAAACATCGATGCTTTAACATAAGAATAGAAGCTTCCGGGATGATAACCGTTGGTTTCCCCTAGTTGTCAGGTCCACCTGAAAGTGATTATTGCCCTGCCAATTACATCTGTCAAGATAACCAAGGACACCATCCTGATACATGTGAATACATGGCTTCTCCGGAGTCGACTGACAACATCGAGACACCTGGGCTGGACCTTTGTCCACCTCTGCACATGGAAATCAACAACGATGCATGTGAAGAGACACAAAGAAAATTTGGTCATCTCTGCCTCGGGCAGAATAAACTGTATAAAAACTCGCTGCTCGAAGCCGTGAGCATGAACTGGGGAGAATCTGACACTCGGAGGTCAGATCCGTGTTCACCCGGCGCCGATCCCGGGCTCGATGCTGACTCTTTGGCTGTGGTGGTTTCGACGACTGAACAAATTAATAAATCTTTGCTATATTTTCTTATAAGCTTGGCTCATAATTTGATCATTTATAACAATGCATATGTCTTACCGTGATGGAATGAATGCCTTGTTGTAAAGTCTCGAGACACACAGTGAATAAAGAAATATCTTCCTCTGTGCCCTGCACAGAAAAACACTGCCTGCTTTCTGATGCTTCAAATTGTCTTAGAAAGTTTATTCTGGCCAATTTCAGAATCAGGGGATTGTAGGTCTGTCTTTTGCTGCCTCTTCTTCCCTTTCCCATCATCCCCCCAGTCCTCAATCCCCTTCACCTGTGATTGGTTTTTTGGGGGTCCCAAGTCCTGCCCTCCTCTCCTCCCCTCACCCACTTCCCACTCTCCTTCCCCCTCTGTGGGGCTTCCAGCACCACCAGTGCCACCATTACGGCCCCAGCTGCCCCCACGCGCCCCATCCCCTGTGCCAGGCAGTGCCAACAGCCCCAAAGCAGCCACGCTGTGCCTGGGGGGGTGCCCAAAGCGAGCCCGCCCCACGTGGCATTGGGAGCACCAGCCTGGACCAGTGCGGAGCACAAGTGGGCGGCATCAGTTGTGCCAGGACAAGGCTGGGCCACTGCCAGGACAGGGTGTGGGGGGCCCATCTAGGTGCCCTCCACCTCCCCCCTCCCCAAATTCTGCTCTCAAGGGGCACTGGGGGTGAGGTGGAGACGCAGATGAAGTCTGGGAGGGGAGCACCGGGTGCTGTGGGTCTGCCTGGCACCTTGGGAGTCATCAATGAGAAAAGCTCTGATTGGCTGGAAATTTTGGGGGGGCTCTGGGCGTGGCATGTCTCCTTGGCATCTGATGACTCAGGATGAAACTGAGTTCTGATTGGTTAAGCATCTTTGAAAGCTCTGTGTACAGTGTGTCTGCCTGAACGCTTGGAAGTCATCACCTCGGTGCTCTCTAATTGGATAAGGGCTGTTTTGGAGAAAGGGGGCACTCCCTGTCCACCAAATGTGGGACCCCCATAAGTATTGCGGGAAATCCAGGACCCCTGAACAACTGACCAATACGACCCAGCAGAAGCTGTTTATTGTTTACATTACACACACTTTTATAGATTCTACAAACTACTAAGATCACATTTCTTGATTGGTGTCTTTGTCTTGTTCCCTTGTTCTCTGCCTCCATTTCTCAGTGTCTGTGATTGGTCACCATGCAGGTGTTTCACAGTCCTCTGTTATCCAGTTCTTGCCATCCTGGTGTGCCCTTTCTCAGCTTCTTTGTTCTTATTTTAGCACAGTTTATGTCTCAGTAACCTTGATGAATTCCACAGTGCCCTGAGACAATTCTGATAAGAACAGTTACAGATGGTATGCCTGGTGCACACTGAGGTCTAAGTTGTTCACATATACTGCTACAATTCCCCCTTCTTCTTGAAGAACCAGCCAGATCCTCTTTACTGTGTTCTTTTCCAAGGGTCACCAACTTAATTATGCATGGAATAACACAAAGCAATAAAATAATGACTAACAATACTAACAAGATTCCCTTTACAATATCTTTCAACAATCCAGTTATTCCCATCCCTTAAAACATTCATCCAACCCCCAGTCATTCATTCACAGTCAATTTCTTCATGTTATCTTGTAGTTGTTTGAGTTTCCTGTGAATGGATGCAGAAGGGTCAGAGAGGTTCATACAACACATTCCTTCCAACTTCTCACACCTGTGCCCATGTGCTAACAACAAGTCTAAAACAGCTCTGTTTTGCAGTGTGCCATGACTAATACTATCTACATCAGTTAGCATTTGATTTAGAACAGCTGAAGTTGTGTTCAGTTGTTCAGCTGTCCAGCATCCCGACTTATTCAGTGTAGTCAAAGCCTGAGCAGCCACAACACCTGGAGCAAATGTTGTGGTGTGATTTCAGGGTTTACCTCAGAAACCCATGTCCCTCCCTTGAAAACTCCCACCCAAGTGTATCAATCACCTCTCCTTTCCCCTCCATGACCCCTGCCAAGCACTGGTCGTCCATTCATGCAGTTTCTTAACTGGCAGGACAGGAATATTCTAGGGAGACATTCATGGCTCCAAAAGACCTGCCTTTAACAGGGATTCAGTAATAGGCTGCAGCGCCTTCTTTCTCTTCCTTTTGGTGGGATGGGGGGTATTTAGTCAGGGTTTGCCCCTTGGGGGGTGCCAATCTCTCTGCTGCCCCTTGCGTGCCCCAGCGGTGAGTTGGAGGTGGGTCCCGAAAGTTCTGCTGCCGGTCCCCAGGCCGGAGAGGGTTGGCGTGGTACTGGGAGGCAGATGGGAGCAACACCTTTTGCATTTGCATTGCAGAGCCTGCCTGGTGGGCTGGGACTGGGCCGTTGGCCTCGAGCCCCCAGACCAGGGCCACCTCTTGGCCTCAGGTTGGATTTGGGGGCTTTGCTTCCCTCTTCAGGTCCTGGGCCCCCAAGGTTTTGTGGGCCAGGTCTGGGGTTCCTGATCCTTCCACATGGGCCAGGGCTCCCCAGGTTTTGTGGGCCTGGTCTGGGGTTCCTGATCCTTCCACATGGGCCAGAGCCCCCCAGGGCCTCTCTCAGGCCCCTCTGCTGCTGCTGCTCTTTCCAAAAGAAAAAAAAAAAAAAAAAAAAAAAAAAGTGTTGAAATAGCTGGCAGCAGGTCAAAGGCATTGAAGGGCCAAAAATTATCTTCAGCCCAAGCTGTTCAATAAAGGGCTGTGGCCAAGACGTTCCAGAAATTTTCTAAAAATTGTTTGAAATTGTTTGATGACTGGCAATGGACTTTTGATAACTATTGATGGAATTTTCTGCAGCAAGCATGTTTCAGGATCAAAAGGGACTTTCAGAGATGGCAAAGAGGAACATCTTCTGTCCATGGACTTTTCCTGAAACTCAGCTGTTTGGACTTGGACTTTGTTTGCATTGTTTTTGCATTTTCTTATATTTTAAGATTGTTTTAGTGATATGATAGAATTTTATGTTCTACAGGTGAAGAAATTCCCTGTTCATTCCACACGAGCACTTGATGAGGTTTTGATTGGCAAAAGATAACCTGTCAAGTGTTTGTTCTTTCCTCTGCATGGGCTCAGCAGAGAAAATTACAAACACTTTTGAATTTAATTAAATAAAAAAAGGTGACATGTCGCAGACATTTCTTTTATGAAAAATCCTTTCTTAGGATTTTTCCTGCTGAAGCTGAGAAGTTTCAGCAACAAGATGTAAACAATAATTATCTGCTGCTGTGGAATGCAACAGGTCCATCTGGATTGGCTCATCTTGGATGTTTATAGTTAATGGCCAATCAAGGACCGAGCTATCTCAGACAGAGTCTGAGAGAGCTGCCTTTGTTATCATTCTTTTCTATTCTTATCTTAGCTAGCTTCTGGAAACCTTTCCTTCTATTTCTTTTTAGTTTAGTAATAATGTTATATATATATATATATATCATAACATAATAAATCAAGCCTTCTGATCATGGAGTCAACGTTCTCATCTCTCACCTCACCTGAAAACCCCAGTGACCCTGTCACAGAGCTGGTGTTTCAGTACCTGAAATTACCATTGTGAATATGTGCAAGAATCACCATTTTATTAGGCAAACATTTGAAATACAGTAGCAGCTGCATCTTCTTGTCATTGCAGTCCTTGGAAGTTTTGCTATTTACTGAAGCAGGAACTAGATCAAACACGAGAAGCTTAAGAATGCAAGCTCACTGGCCATTGTGCAAACAGCACTTGATGAATTCAAGGTACCATTGTAACATACAGAATGGCTCTATGCAAGAAAATGGATATGTTGTCCTTCACAGGGGCAGAAAACCTTTCCACCACGTGAACTCTGGGAGTAATCCATCATGCCTTGGTGTGCTGTGGCTGGTCATAGAGCTACACGATAGGTCTCTGTGCCCGTGGCACTCTCAGGGCTCAAGGCCACACATGAACTCCCCGCCTTACAGACACACAAGTAAAGCCCACCGAAAATGCAGTTCTCCAGACAGTTTACTGAAACCAAGCTAGGAACTCCCAGCATCATGCTGGGCACTTCTGTCTACAGATGGCTTTGCTTTTAATGAATCCAGAACGGAGTTGCATTTTACTTGTCTTTAGCTCTACTAAGGTATTTTATGTAACATGGTGAGAAAAAATTTGTTTCGACAATGATAAGTAACAGACGGGATAATGCACGTTTTGCTGCTATCTTCTTTTGCTGCTCCATTTTGCTTGCTTTGTTATTGCTTTCTGTCAAAGAAACTCTAGGAAAATCCCTCATCAAGTCTTGCTGTGAAGACAGACTGCCAGAAAGGTAGAGAAACTTTGAACCTTTACAAGACCCTTGTAGCAGGTGTCTTGGTCAATTTCTATGCAGATCCTTTCTTCCAGCAGGACTTTTTTGCACCGTTAGCACACATTGAACTGAATCCAGTACAAAAGCAGTGAATAGAGGAAATGTTTTCTTTTCATTTGAATGGTGATAAAAATGCGTATCAAATAAAAGCATTTCAGAGCAGCAGGAAGATTTTCTATGTAGCTAGCAAATCATAAAAAGATGCATATTTACTGGTTGGGTTCCTTTCGGAATTTACAAGAATTCCAGACAGAAAACATGGCTTAGTAAACTGCAAATCTAAATCACAATATCTAGAAAGGTGACATGAAAAAGAGCAAGAGGAAGAAAACCAAAAAGAAAACCAAAGGAAGCCAGCAATGAGGCACAACCTCTCCTCCTTTTCTGCTTACTACAGTACCTTAGAAGTACCTTCAAGTGTCCTAACAGTCACATAAGTAGAAAACTGTGCCAAGAACAATTGTGAAAAACTGTGCTATCCCAACAGAAATGTAGGGTTTGCTTTCACAACAATTAAATCTGCATGCAATGCATATAGTAAGGGTATGTTTTGTATATTCAAATACAATTTAAAAATATTTACAAATTGAAGGGACTTTTTGTTTGCTTTTTGTTTGTTTTGAATTACTTGGCTAAATATGGCACACGTTAAAATACTGCAGACGTGGTTCATTTTAGAGATGCCAACTGCAAAGGAGGGAAGCATTTTGTGTGCTTAAGAAAGTAAAGTATTGGAGAGTGCTTTTGTTACTGCTTTAGAAGGTTAGAATATGCATAAAAGATGCTAGCTGGGGACTTGCAATTAATGAATTATTTGCTGTAAGTAGGTCAAATGACATTAGGTTTCAAAAAGAAAAAAGTAGTCTTATTCCACGCGCCAATTCTAAAGTAGATTAATAACCCTTAAGCAGAATATGGATATGAAGAGGGATATGACATGAAAGTTTAAGCAACACTGGTGACAGCAAAAGGCTTACCTGCTTCACACTAATACAGGAGATAAATTACTATTTTTACACAAACATTGCTATTCAGAGCTTTCCTTGAAAAGTTTCAATGCCAATCATGACAGTAGAATTCTGAGTGACAGTAAAATTTACTCAATCATGAATAAAATTTACTCAATCATGACAGTAAAATTTGCTCAGTCATGAGTAAAATTCTTAGTGTGAGCTAAGTACCTTAAGCAAAGGGTAGCTCAAGCATAACTGGCATTTGATTGCAAAAAAGGCAACTTGGCCTGTGTTTGTAACATCTACTCCATTAAAAGGCTTACTCTATCTCAGATTCCCTTTGAGGGATACCAACACAAGCTGTGAAATGGTGTGAAAATGATGATTTAAAGAAGGATATATTAGAACAATGGAATAATGGTTAATGTTCTTTTCCTTCCAACTGCTTTGTTTGCCCTTTTAAATTCTTTAAGTCCTTTTTGGTATCACCATGGTAGCACTGCAGCAAGTGTTCGGTTGTAAGCTGTCCGTATTGCCAGCTTCTGGACTGCCTTCAAAAAACTTCCCACTGGTTTTGTATAGAAATCACAAGCAGCAGAGATGACAAAGACTGCAGAAATCTTCTCATCTCCTTCTAGAGCAGGACCATGTCTTTGACCCACTCTTAACTAGACAACTTTCATCAGTCATGGGGGAGTCTCATGTTCAAGAGCTAAGCAGTGACAGCTGTGAATGACAAAAAGCACACTGAAATTCTCTTGGGACTCCAGCACAGAACAATGAAGGAGCTTGAATTCACCTTCTTGGGAAGTTTTAAAATGCACATTAACTTTAGGACAGGAGCTAAGCCATGGTAACCTTTGTTGAGTATGTCTGCGTAGACAGAGTTTCCATCACTGCAGAAGGAACGTCATTTAACCCACGTTATCATCTCTAGCTGGTAAGCTGCACTTACTGCAGAATATGCACAACACATTTTACAGGGTGGGCTTTTATGTGTAATCCCTGAGTAACATTCCAGAGAGAAGTATTTTGAGGGGGGAAGGGGGCGGACGACACCCCTAACATTTAACTATTTCAAATAATGGTTACATTTGAAAGTCAAAAAAGATCTAAAACTTTTCTTTCCTAGACGTATTACCAGCACAAACTGTACCAGAATTTACAACGCTTTTGATTATGGCAGCATAACTCTACCGTGGACACTCTTGCTCTGAACTATTCCTTAAGAAACAAAGTCCTCACTAGAAAGAAAACAAAATTAGCCAAAATATTAAGTGGGATGATTTCAAAGGCTCTGTACTAAAGGCCAAACACTTGTAATAATAGTAATGAGTGGACTAAAAGTTAAATCAATACAGCATAACTCAGTTCAAAGATATCTTGTGTCCTAATGTTCTCACAGAACACTGTAAAAAAACCTCTTTTTTCGTGAGTTTGTTTTATCCATTTAGATGTACCTTCTACTTCTTTCCACTGTATGAGAATGTTTATGAGAAGGTTGGAGGACCTCATGTAACCTTCTATAAGTAAAGAAAGAGAAGCCAGTAAAGAAAGGCAAGATTGTTAATTGCCTAAGATGGAAAGAAGGAGGCCAGCAAAAGAAAATAAAAGTACATTAATAACTAAAACCCCCATTGTTTTCTGTGAAAAGTAAAGGCACAGAAAAGAAAGAACAACTGCAAAATTGTCACAGAAAAACGCACTTTATGTGGCTCAAGTATTTTGTGGCACATTTCTTGCTGTTTTCTCATGCCAAATATCTTAACCAGTGAAGGTGTCCCTTTTCTATTTCTGGAATACAGCTAGGTAGATGGCTGTGTCATTGCTGACAAGCTGCTATTCTCAGAGGTATCCAACTGAAAGTCCTAGATCAACTGATTTGCTCTGTCAATTTAATATGGCATGACTTAACCACTTACAGTTTCAGCACCTGAACTTGCCCAGCCCTACAATTCTTTGCCCCTTGAATGGTTATATAAGCTCCTTGGCAACTGGCATTTGTAAGTACATGAAACTATGCAGAATTTGCACTATGAGATGATGCCAAATGAGTCACGCCAGTAGATTAACTAGGGCATGCAAAGCAGAGAAGGGGGAATGAGCGCACAAGAAGAGAGTACACAAGAAGAGAGTACAATCTACTTTTTTTCTGCAACAGGGCTAACACCGTAGAAATCAAAATGAACACAAATCCTCCTAGGGGTAGTTCTTGCAAAAGACTAAGACTTCATTTTGTGTTCACAGGCCTGGAATATTTAGCTTTGGATCACAGCAAAATGCAGATGACAAAACAAGGCCATTAAGTCACATACAGGATGAAGCAGTATGAAAGAGGAAAGCAGCTGAGAACGTCAACCCTGCTAAGTAGTCTCAGTATTCTTCCTGACATTAGCAGAAATTTGAAATGAGTCTCTGAAAATTACAAAGGAGGCAGAAGAAAAGGGAGCGATGACTCCTCTGGCATAGTGTTTCCTAACAGGGATCTTCAAAATGTAAAGATTGTCTCATCCTTTCAATTGAAGGAAGGTATTAAAACAACAGGAAGGAAATGGCATCAAATGCTAGAAAGACTCTGGGCAGTGTACTTCTAGACAGAAAGGCCACTGATGGAAAACCGACTAAACTGTCACCAATGCAACAGCATTGTATTAAAGCCCAGAAATGTCCACTGCTTCACTCTCTGCCATTCCGTTCATACGCACACAGCAGCTCTGCAACATTCCTACTGATCATCTCCTTGGCAAACTGGGAGTGAGGGTCCGTAGTGACGCAGGGTCCCCAGGCAGATGCAAAGGAGAGCTGCGTTATTGCAAAAACCGGGTTTTTGAAGCACTCAGGCCTTTATCATTTACATAGCCTTAAGCCATAACAAACATCATTCAACCAACCACCATACACTATGCTGTGAACATGCGACGGTTCTAGAACTTGTTGATCTACCTCTAATTCAGCTGCTTCACCTTCCCATAGTTGTTTTCTACTTGGCCAAAGTAACGGGCCTCAGCCCAAGGCCTTCCTTTTGTAAGCTTCTACCTATATGCAGCAGCAAACCACTAGTTTCTTCTGTGCCAAGAGTTTACGTAGACAATTTACATCTGCCCTTCCAGTGAAACATAATGGGGAGAGAAAAGCTTGTCGGAGATATTCAGTCATTCCATTTTCTAGGCAGGCCAAATAAAAAGAAAATCAAGTTATAGGATTGTGTACTTCCTCTTACAAAACACCTGCTGCCATCTGACAATGAACTAGCAGAAAACCAGCAAAAATGAGACTTGAGGCAAACAACCCTTTGAAGGGAAAAATGACGTGATCAATAAAGACAACACATTTCCAGGCTCTCAAGATACTTGAAATGTCAGCAAAGGCTTGAGAGCAGAGGCTGAACTAATGGGGAAAGTTTAAAAGAATCCCAAGAAAAACATGACCAAAGATTAAAAGAATTCCAAGAAAAACATAGGGAACTGACCTGTTGAGGCCTTCAGGAAATCAGTGGCCGCTGATGCATGGAATAACAGAAAGCCATATAATAATGACTACCAGTAATAACAAAGCTCCTGTTATGAGATCTTTCAACCATCCAGTTCTTTCCCATCCCTCAAATCATTGATGCATACCCCACTCATTCCCAATGAATTTCTTCATGTTATCTTGTTGTTTGAGTTTCATGTGAATGGCTGCAGAATGGTCAGAGAGGTACATACAACACATTCCTTCAAAATCCTCACACTCATACCCTTGTGCTAACAACAATAAGTCGTTAGAAGCTCTATTTTGCAGAGTGGTGTGTCTAAAGGTATCTACGTCAGTGAGCAACTGGTTTAAAATAGCTAACCTTTCCTTTAGTTGTTTGACCATCCAGTATCCCAACCTATTAAATGTAGCCAAAGCTTCACCAACAATGACACCTTCCATAAGGAATGGCACTATTAATCCATTCCCAAGCCACTACACAATTGTGGCAATCATGTCATAAGCTTGTCCTTCTTCTTTCAGTTCCCTGGAGGCAAAGAAGTGGCTTCTTCGCGTGCACAGCATTGTGCCAATTGCATTGTGCTCCAGAGCACAGCTTCTGCTGAAAGACGCCCGGGACTGGCGCTTAGTTTCAGAGAGGTCCGTAACTCCGTCTTTAGCATCTCTTGTCACTTAAACGTTAGTGAAAAGTTTTCCACGATGTCTCACAAAGAGAAACCATGCCAGCACAGAAAATGTACCCTGATCTCGGCCTAGAGCTTCCTCAGAGGGCTGCATAGTGTTTAGCAAGAAGCAAAAGAAAGTTTTCCAAGAAATACTTCCATAAGAATGGTAATGTGAGTTTAATAGAGAGGAGTGTGGAAAGGTACACTTCTGTCTCAATTTGAAAGCTGCACACACAATCCCTGTGTTCTACAGCTACATTCATCGCCTCTCGGAAGCTGCCGCGCTCTCCATCCCCTGGAGGGGAAGAAGCGGCTTCTTCACGCACAGATGATTGTGCCAGTCGCATTGCGCTCCGGAGTACGGCTTCTGCCGAAAGACGCTGGAGACTGGTTCTTAGCTTTGGAGAGCTCCGTATCTACGTATTTAGTGTCTCTTGTCGCCTGCACCTTAGAAAAAAGCTTTTACATTATGTCTCGCAAGGAGAAACTGTGCCAGTACAAAAAACGTCTGCAGATCTTGACGTAGAATTTCCACAGAGGGCTGCATAGTATTTTGCAAGAAGCTAAAAAACGTTGTTTTGGGACTCCTTCAATACGAATGTGAATGTGAGTGTATAGGACAAGAGAATGGTAAGATACTGTCCTCTCTCAGTTTGAAAGCTGCGCACACACTGCCGGTGTTGTGCGTCTCGGTTCTTCGCCTTCAAAGCTGCCGCTCTCTGCATCTTGTGGAGGTGAAGAAGCAGCTTTTTTGCAAACAGAGCATTGTGCCTGTCACGGTGCGCTGCGGAGCCCAGCTTCTGCTGAAAGACGCCCTGGATTGGCTCTTAGCTTCGGAGAGCTCCGTATCTCCATCTTTAGTATCTCTTGTCACTTACATCTTAGCAAAAAGCTTTTCCACTAGGTCTCGCAAAGACAAACCATGACAGTACAGAAAACGTCCACGCTCCTTGCCCTAGAATTTCCACAGAGGGCTGTATAGTGTTTAACAAGAAACAAAATAAAGTTTTCCAAAATGCCTTGGATTTGAATGTCAATATGAATGTAAAAGGCAGGAAAGTGGGCAAATGCCCGGGACTGGCGTGTAGCTTCGGAGAGCTGTGTATCTCTGTCTTCTGTGTCTCTTGTCACCTACATCTCGCAAGAGAAACTCTGCCAGCACAGAAAAAGTCACCCCAGCTTTCCCTAGAATTTAAAAGGACAGCTGCATAGTGTTTAGCAAGAAGCAAAAGAAAGTTGTCCAAAACTTCTTCCTTTTGAATGTTAATGTGAATGGAAAAGGCAGGAGAGTGGAAAAGTACTGTTGTCTCTCAGTTTGAAAGCTGCGCACACCATCTCCGTGTTGGGCGGCTTCGTTCTTTGCCTCTCCGACGGTGCCACGCTCCCCATCTCCTGGAGGTGAAGAAGCAGCTTCTTCACGCACAGAGCATTGTGCCGGTGGCAGTGTGCTCCAGACTGCGGCTTCTGCCGAAAGATGCTTGGAACTGGCCCTTAGCTTCAGACAGGTCAGTATCCCTGTCTTTAGCGTCTCTTGTCACCTATATCTGAGTGAAAAGCTGTTCCACTATGTTTCGCAGGGCGAAAATCTGCCAGCACAAAAAAGGTCACCCGACATTTCCCTAGAAGTTGAAAGCAAGGCTGCATAAAGTTTCATAGGCTGCAAAAGAAAAGTTGTTTCAGAACTTCTTCCTTTCAAATGTTAATGTTAATGGAAAAGGAAGGAAGAGTGGAAAGGTACTGTCCTCTCTCAGTTTGAAAGATGCACACACAATCCAAGTTCGTTCTCTGCCTTCTGGAAGTTGTTGCTCTCTCTGTCTCCCGGAGGCGAAGAAGCAGCTTCTTCATGCACAGAGCGTTGTACCGCTTCGCCGTGCGCTCCGGAGCGCGGCTTCTGCCAAAGACACCCGGGACCGGTGTTTAGATTTGGAGAGCTCTGTATCTTCGTCTTTAGCGTCTCTGGTCACCTACATGTTAGCAAAAAGCTTTTCCACTATGTCTCACAAGCAGAAACTGTACCAGTACAGAAAACATCCCGAATCTTGTTCTAGAAGTTGCATGGAGGTCTGCAGAGTGTTTTGCAAGAAGCAAAAGAAAGTTGTCCAAAACTCCTTCCGTTCGAATGTTAATGTGAGTTTAACAGGCAGGAGATTCAAAAGGTACTGTTTTCTATACGTTTAAAAGCTGTCGAAAGGAGAAACTCTACTGCCTTCCCTGATTGTTCCCCTGATCTTTCATTTGCTGCACATTCAATAAGCACCCCTCCTTCTTAGTTAAGCTGCAAGTTGTTTTCAAATCGCCAGGCTCCCTGTCCCCTCCTCCCCATTTCGAACCGACACAAGCACATTGCTTTCTAGGAAAAAAAATCCAGGTAATAGATCCAGGAAAAATACGCTTTTACTTTGAGAACAAAAACCTATCTACGAGAAAAAAGATTGTCCATTTTTTGAGACCCAAGATCACACATCTTTGTGCAGGAGGAAGAGGGCTATCTGCATGTGTGAATGGCAAGTGTACTCGCCCACAAACCAGAGTCAAGATTTAGTAACCAACATGTAGCAAGTGTGGATGTATAGAATTTCCTGCTCTATTTTGGACCTTTTTTCTCAAAGGTTAATTTGCTTTTCAAGATTTTCTAGTCATTTGAAAAATTCTTCTGTGTT